>NC_064245.1:30542941-30843382 GCF_003254725.2 Canis lupus dingo
TCCCCAGACCCTGGGATCATGTCCTGAGCCAAAGGCAGATGCTCAACCACTGAGCCACCTAGGCACCCTGAAGATAAAGATCATTTATGATACCTCCACTGTTAGCAGTTTCATATATTCCCAAGCCATATGAATCCATCTTTTTGAATTAAGTCCTTAGAATATTTCAAGTACAGCCCTGTCAAGAAATTCTTAATCAGAAAGCTAGAGACAGTCTTGAAATTTATGTTTTACTGATGAAAAGATACTGATATCAAAAAGGTAAAATGCTTTATCCAGAATTAATCATTAGAGTCAACACTAAATAGTAAGACTTTGGCCTCTTCCATTTTATCATCTAGTCCTCATCAATGACTTCCTAGCATTCCACAACCAAAGAAACACATCCAAACTCCTAGCCAGGAGCTCAGTGATTCATTTGTTACACATATTGAGGGCACATCAATGTTTTGATTTTTTTTTTTTGTGAGCCATAAAGCAATCTTTTCCTTTCCTTATTCAGAAGCTACAATGCGATTATAAAATAAAGTAGAATACATTTTTTTAAAAGAATTTATTTATTTATTCATGAGATACAGAGAAAGAGGCAGAGACACAGGCAGAGGGCGAAGCAGGCTCCATGCAGGGAGCCCGATGAGGGACTCGATCCCAGGACCCCAGGATCACACTCTGAGCCAAAGAAAGGGGCTCAACTGCTAAGCCACCCAGGCGTTCCCAAGTAGAATACAAATTGATCAATTATTTAGACTGTCAAATCCCTGGAGAAAAGAGTAGCACAAATATATTTAATACAATTTTTGTTGGTGTTGTTGTGAGCACTCTCAGCAGTGAGAAAATAGCAGGTATTATTCCTCACTCTTGGTCAATTAGAATCTCACCCACAAATAAGTAAACCTAGCTTCAAGATGGTGAACATATTCATTACCTCAAAAAGTTTCCATGTGTCCCTTTGTAATCTCTCTCCCACATCTAAATTGCCCCACCCTACACCCTATAACACCAGGCAACCACTATTTTGCTTTCTGTCGCTATAGAATAATTTACATTTTTCTAACATTTATATAAATGCAATTACATTGTATATACCCTTTTCTGTCTGGTTTATTTTACCCATCATTACCAATTTGAGATTAATCTGTGTTGCCACATGATTTCCTAGTTCATTCCTTTTTAATTGCTGATAGTATTTCATTGCATGGATACATCACATTTTGTTTATTCATTTACCTGTTGATAAGCATTTAGGATGTTTCTAGCTCTCAGCTAGTACTAAACTGATATCAACTTTTGTGTTCAAGTCATTGTATGGAAAAAGTGTTTTCATTTCTCTTGGGTAAATATCTAGGAATGGAATGGCTGGATCACATGGTGAGAATATGTTTAAATTTTTCAGAAATTGCCAAACCATTTTCCAAAGTGATTGTTCCATTTAACATACCCATAAATAGTGTATGAGAGTTCTTGTCATATTCTCATCAATAGTTGGTATGGTCAGTCTTTTCATTTTAGCTATTCTATAAGATATAGAGTTGTACCTCCTTGTGGATTTAATTTCCATTTCCCTAATGATGTTGAGCATATTTTCATGTACTTACTTGCCATCCATAGGTCTTTGGTGAAATGTTTGTTCAAATTGTTTGCTCATTTTTTAAATTCGAAAGTTGATTCATTGAGATTTAGAGTTCTTTATATATTCTAGATACATAGAGACTTCTAGAGTTCTTTATCAGATACATGATTTGTAACATGTTTCTTGCTATATGTAGCTCACTTTTTCATTATCTTAACGGTGTCTTTCAAAAACAGAAGATTTTAAGGATGCATTCCAACTTATCAATATTTTATTTTATTCGTTTAAGATTTTATTTATTTGAGAGAGAGAGAGCACAAGCAGGGGGAGGGGCAAAGAGAGAGGGAAACGCAGTCTTCCCGCCAAGGGAGGCTCCCAATGCAGGGCTCAATCCCAGGACTTTGAGATCATGACCTGAGCTCAGGCAGCTGCTTAACCAACTGAGGCACTCCCCAATTTACCAATATTTTAATTTATGAATCATGTTTTAGTGTCATATTTAAGAAATCTTTACTCAGCTCAAGAGCACAAAGATTTTCTCTTATGCTTTATCTCAAAAGTTTTATAAAAGTTTTACAGTTAGGTCTATGATTTAAGTAACTTTTGTATGAGGTTTCAAGTTCACTTCTTTATATATGAATATCTAATTACTCCAGCCCCATTTTTTGAAAAGATTATACTTTCTTCACAGAATTGTCTGTGCGCCATTGTCACAAAAATCAGGTGTCAGTATATGCGTGCATCTGTTTCTGAACTTACCATTTGATTCCACTGATATATTTATCTGTATGTCAATACCACACTGTGTTGATTACTACATATTTATAATGTCTTAAGTATAGTGCTAGTCCTCTAAATTTACTCTTGTTTATAAGAGATCTTTGGGCTCTTCTAAGTATTTTACATTTTCATGTAAATGTTAATAGCATTACTGAATTCATAACTTATATACCATAAAATTCACTTATTTTAAGTGTACAATTCTATGGGTTTTAGCATATTTATAAATTTGTACATCTGTCACTGCAGATTTTTAGATTTTTCTCACCTGAAATTCAAACTTTATGCCTAATTAGCAACGAGTCCCTTTCTCCTACTAATCAATTTGTCCTCTCTAGATTTTCCTATTCTAGACATTTCATATAAACAAAATCATATGTAATGTGGTCTTTTGTGTCTGGCTCATTTAATTTAGCATAATATTTTTAAATTTATCCTATGATTATCTTGTATCAGTATTTCATTTCTTTTAATAGCCAAATCGCATTCCATTGTATGAATATACCATATTTTGGCTATCCATTCATCCACTGGTGAATATTTGGGTTGAACTGCCTCAACCTTTTGGCTATTATGAACAACAGGAATGCAAAATGGTATACACCCTTTGGAAAATAGCTTGACTATTTCTTTTAATGTTAAACATACTTTTAACATGTAACCCAGCAAAAGCATTCCTGGAACTTATCCTAGACAAATGAAAACTTACATTCACAAAAAACTCCACATGAATGTTTGTAGTAGCCTGATTTGCAATAGTCAAAACCTGGAAGCAAGTCAAATGTCCTACATGGAGTAAATGGATAAACAAACATACAAATGTGGTATATCCTTCCAGCAGAATATTACTCAGAGAAGGAATGAACTTTTGCTCCAATCAAAATTTGGATGGATCTCATGGACAATATGTTACATGAAAAAAAAAGGGCAATCTCAAACGACAACATATTCTATTATTCCATTTACATAACATTCTCCAAGTAAAAAACTTATAGTGATAGAGAACAGGGAAGTAGCTGTTTAGGAAGAGTGTGACTCTTCAGGGGTAGCACAGGGGGCTTCTTTGTGGTGATGAAACAGTCCTGTATCCCTATTGTGGTAATGGTTACTCAAATCTAGACATGCAATAAAATATCATAGAACTATACAACAAAAAGAGAAAAAGCACATATAAAACTGGTAAAATTCAAATATGGTCTGTACCTGAGTTAATGGTATCGTACCAACATCAATTTTCTGGTTATGGTGATACACTATGCTTATATAAGGTATTATCATTTTGGGAAGCTGGATAAAGTATAGTAACTATGTTACTATTTTTGCAGCTTCTTTGGAGTCTTAAACCATTTGAAATAAGCTATTTTTCAAAAGTTATAGCCTGATCTCTACCATACTTCGGGGAACTTAGGGGAAAGGCCTGTCCTGTCCATGCAATAAAATAGATAAGAAAGTTGAGAATTCAGCACAGTTTGGCTGACCCAACCACCATGTATATATATAACATAAATATATACATGTAAATTCCCCAGACTCAGTAGCAATCAAATAAGGCCATTTGACAAAGCCTGGCCAAAATTACATAAGTAATGATCAGCTAGTGTCAACTGTTCCCCATCTGCCTTGTTCCTGCCCAGACTGTGGACATGATCTGGGGGTGCAAGCAGCCATTGGCAAACATGACGATAAACCTACAGGCTAAGAATGGTGGCACAAAAGGAGTCAAGGCTACACACCTTTGAATTTGTCTTGTGACAAAAACAGATCTGTATCCATTTAAGCCACCATGGTTTGATCAGAGTTGAATACCATCTCTACAAGGAGAAAAAAAAATCTGTCGTTTCTCCTGAGGCAGTGGGGGGTCAGCTATGCCATGCAAAACATGGCGGCCATCAGCCAGAGGGGCACCACTATGAGGTGTGACAGGGAAAAGGGAGGGCAAGTGGGTGAGGAAGGAGGGCTTACCACATAGAAGGCAGCATCTCTAGACCTCTCGACATATCTGTGTAGACCTATATTCAAATTCTAATTTGTACTGTTAATTTACTAGCTAGTTGAGGAAAATTTCATTTATCTGTTTGTCGATTGTTTTTTGCCATATTTTCTATAAAAGAACACTTATTCACTTACTGTGTCCCCTCAACTGCTATATAATATTGGGAATTAAGAACCTGATATTAAAATAAAGTTTACTCCTTGTAATATATGGTATGGCTTTCACACATAAAGCCTAAGATAAATGTGAAATATCATTTGTGGATTTGCTGTAATATTTTTTCTGACTTATTACTGCTAATATTGGTTTATTTTTTTTTTAATTTTTTTATTGGAGTTCAATTTGCCAACATATAGCATAACACCCAGTGCTCATCCTGCCAAGTGCCCCCCTCAGTGCCCGTCACCCAGTCACCCCAATCCCCTACCCACCTCCCCTTCCACCACCCCTTGTTCATTTCCCAGAGTTAGGAGTCTCTCATGTGCTGTCACCCTCACTGATATTTTCTCTCCTTTCCCTTTATTCCCTTTCAGTAATGTTTATATCTCCCAAATGAATGAGACCATATAATGTTTGTCCTTCTCCGACTGATACACTTCATTCAGCATAATACCCTCCAGGTCCATCCACGTCGAAGCAAATAGTGGGTGCTCATCCTTTCTAATGGCTGAGTAATATTCCACTGTATACATAAACCACATCTTCTTTATCCATCATCTTTCGATGGACACTGAGGCTCCTTCCACAGTCTGGCTATTGCGGACATTGCTGCTATAAACATCGGGGTGCGGGTGTCCCGGCGTTTCATTGCATCTGTATCTTTGGGGTAAACCCCGAGCAGTGCAATTGCTGGGTCATAGGGCAAATCTATCTTTAACTCTTTGAGGAACCTCCACACAGTTTTCCAGAGTGGCTGCACCAGTTCACATTCCCACCAACAGTGCAAAAGGGTTCCCCAATATTGGTTTATTTTTAAAGGTACTTTTTGTTTTGGCATGAGGAATCCTCCTAAATTATTTATATAAAATGTATTATCACTCTTTTGTTGGATCAGTGAACTAGATGACAGCTCAATTTGAGGCACTGAAAAAACCTTTAGGGGAATCATTTGTGGTTTTGGCAAAAAATAATATATTGCCTTTCAGAACAGAGATCATGTGATACTGAATAAGAAAACTGTAAGATAATAAATAATTGTATGAAAATAAAATGCCTGATCACTGAAATGAGATTTTTTTTAATAAGCCAGCAACAGACAAAAATAAAAAGGGAATGAAAATACATTTTCAGTCAATTCCAAAGAAAGGTGTAGAATTTAGGAAGCCTAAAAACAGTGATCCCCAAATTTAATTGCTTCCTTGTCAGGATGCAAAAAGAATCACATCAAAAGTGTGAGTAGAAATTGTTCTAGTTTCTAGAAAGCAATTTGCAATATATATGTATATACCATTTTTGTGATATGTATACATTTTATTATATATATATATATTTAGAATTTTAAATATACATAACTCAGTTAGTTATGTCTAGGTATGCATCCTGAGGAAACAAGCTGAAATCTAGATGGAGACATGTGATGTTGGCTGAAGTATCAGTCATCAGTAAAAGTAGGAACAAAATTAATTTTTTGAACATCTACTCCATTTCAAGTACTGCACTAGATGCTGGTTGAATGAAATAGTCTTTGGTGAGGGAGAGACTCACCTCAGCTGCGACTCAGAAGAACTGAAAGTTAACCACCCAAGACAGTTAAAGAGCAAATAACCATCTTTGTAAACCATGAGAGGTGGAAGTGAGAGACATGGGATGGGCTGGTGACAGTTCTGATGATAGTGGACAGAGAGGCGAGATGTCTTTTAAGAACATTCCAGACACGAAGACTGGGAATATTTGCAATATAAATTCCAAACTACAGAGTAAAGTGAGGTATCCAGAAACTGCCTGGTTAGCACTAGTGAGGTAATCTGACTGATTAGACCCAAGCATTCCCCTAAAGGCAAGTGACCTTGTCTGAAACAAGAAACTCTTTCCTTGTCTTATCCCTCTTTCTGCCTATAAAAGTCTTCCATTTTAAACAGCTTTTGGGGGCTCTTTTCTACTTGTTAGATGGGATCCTGCCCAATTCATTAATCATTGAATAAAGCTACTTTGATCTTCAAATTTATGCAATTGAGTTTTGTTTTGTAACAGTAGCACTGCAAAATCATGACAAAATATGCTTCATATTCATATGTATAGTTGTTCACATAAAATCTAACCATCAGTAATGTTAACTCTGCCTCCACTTTTTTTTTTAATAGACTTGATGGAATGGGAATGTCTGAGAATATAAGAGACCTTTTTCTTAGATGCTTTATTTAATTACATCTTCCTTATCCCAAGCCTTGTTGCTTCTCTTATTTGCCCCTATAAATTTGACCTAGTGTATTTAGAAATTTAGCAAGTTCTAATTAATTATTGTTATATAAAATGTTAACATAACGGGAAGTTTTTTGCAACTCTTCTGTTAAATCTAAAAGTTTAAAAGAAAAACAAGGATTTTGCATAGAGTATGCTGCCATTTGTATAAAAGGAAGAGAAAATAAATAGAAACATGGATGTGATTTTATATGGTCACGGTACCTCTGGAAGCACACATACACAACTGGTAGCATAGGTTAACTCTGGAGGAAGTAGCTGGAGGCTGAGAGTCAAGGGTAGGAGAATGGATTGCCTCTGGCTGCTCTTTTTGATTATTTTGATTTTTTTTCCATGTGAGTACTTTATTCAAAAATAATTAAAATGAATTAGAAAAGTATAGGGATCCCTGGGTGGCGCAGCGGTTTGGCGCCTGCCTTTGGCCCAGGGCGCGATCCTGGAGACCCGGGATCGAATCCCACGTCAGGCTCCCGGTGCATGGAGCCTGCTTCTCCCTCTGCCTGTGTCTCTGCCTCTCTCTCTCTCACTGTGTGCCTATCATAAATAAATAAACTTAAAAAAAATAATTAAAATGAAAAACTGGACATCTTGGAAAGGCCATGCTAGCTCCAGAGGTCATAAAGTCACCCGGGGCAGCTCACCTTCTCTTTCTGCTCAGCCCTGCTCTCTTCCATTTTATATCATGGGTACTGACCCCAGGGGCCTTGCTAATAAACATGACGTGTGCAAACAACTTCCCAGAGAAGGGAAGAAGTCTTATAGCTACTCTTTCAGCAAATTTGTAAGATTTGCCAAAGTAAGATCCTTCCAGTGCAGTTGGTTAAGACTGCTGACTCTTTCCAACTCAACTTTCATTCTCCGTGTCTCTGATCATATTGTGTGATATCAGAGCGGCCACGGGCATTTGGAGATCCAGGTAAGTCTGATTTCGCTTGGGGGATACATTTCATCTGAGTTGGCATAAAGATGTGACTCACAGAGACGCTTCCTGCAGAGACAAGCTCTGGGCAGCCATCCCGCTGCGGGGAGCGTCCAGCAAAACTCCACCCTATCATCAGCTCAGTGTTAGGACCGCAGTGGTACAAAGGTAGGGGTCCTACTGAGATGGGAATGCGTCCTGTGGTGCTCAGCACAGCAATTTTGTGGGTAGTGGTACAACAATGTGATATGTAAGGAGCCAGAAGCTAGTCTTGGACAATACTTTCAACGTCAGACATAAAATAGGTAAAAGATCTCTCGTCAATGCTTAGTCAAAATGGAATTTCTCTCTTGCCACATAACAAAACTCATGATGTGCCAAGACAATGAGGACAATCCATGATGTCCTGGTAAATGAATGTCATTATTTTAAAAAGTACATAAGAATAGTTACTACATAAGAAAATTTTAAATGTCCTGCGATTTTATCACTCATATAAAAAAGAAACTTAACAGAGATTTTTCCAGAGTTCAACAAGAACCCTAATTATTACATGACATTACCAATGAGTAGTAAAACTTTTCTAAACTATTATGAAATAAATGTTGATCAATTACATTAGAGGAAAGATTAAATTCTCTCTATAAAATATACTACAAAACCATTATCATATGAAGAGTATGATCAAAGATTATACAGCCAAAAAAAAAAAAAAACAGTAGGAGTTAAAAAGTATTAGAAACGTATGTCAAGCAATTAGTATTTTAATTAATATTATGTTACTTTTCTGGATTTTTATACTTGTGTATTTGTCAGCTTTTTTTTCTTTTCTTTCTTTTTTTTAAGAGATAGAAAGAGAGAGTGGGAGGAGGAGCAGAAGGAGCTCAGTAGGAGCTCAAGTCAAAGTAGACTCTGTGCTCAGGATCCTGACGCAGGGCTCAATCCCACAACCCTGAGATCACAACCTGAGCCAAAATCAAGAGTCAGACCCTCAGTTGACTGAACCACCCAGCTGCCCCTATTTGTCAGATTTTTAAATTTATTATTTGATTATCTTCTCTCATTTTAAATAAATTTCCATGTCTGTACCTATTTTGTATTCTTTTCTTAAAGAAGGCCTAAGAATCTGTTTAATCTTCAGGCCCTACAAAAACCTAAACCAACCTGTAAAAGTCATTCTTTGAAAATATCTTTTTAAAATAAACAAAATAGCATTATTACTACATTTTAAGTCTATAATGGCTCTCTGCTAAAGTGTCTTTCAAGACAAAAATCCTTACAGTGAGAAAATCATATGTTCCCAAGGGATGGCTATGTAGGAAAATAACATAGCATTTTCCCAAATATTAGTGCATGCTACTCAGTCAGTACTGGCAACACACCTATTCACATTACTGCTTTAACATCATGTATACATTTACTTTATCCTTCAACCATATCCCATGGTCAAAGCATTATGCAGTAAAGTTGTGACCAGTACTATTTAACAATGAAGTGCTGGTATCCATCCTCGATAAACGTTTGTTATTCCCATTTCCTTTGCCCCTCTCTCACGTCTATCAGATTTACAATCACCAACTCGTGCACATTAAGTAGAACAACAGACGTGTGTTAGAATGTCACTGGGTAAAATTTGAAAAATTTAAAAAGCTTAGTTTTTTCCCAAATATTTCCACACAGAAAGATAACAGATACTTTCATTCTTATTGGGACGGTCGTAATCTTCAGGTCCCACATTTGTGTAAGAATTGGTCTTTACCCAAATGGACGATGATGGGAATTGGATAGTGCGAACATACACTGGTATTACACTGAACAAGAAGAAAAGGAGATGCTATTGGTTTCATCACTGTCAGCAGACTTCTAAGAATAGGAAAGTGACAGGGGCTGCTGGGTGTCTGCTGATAGCCATTCTCCTTTCCTAGCAACAATATCCTTGTTTTGAATGGGATGGCAATGTGCCCAGCAGATAAACTACATTCCCAAGTCTTCCTCAAAGTTGGAAGTGTCTAGGTGACAAGAGTTCTAGCCAATGAGATGAAAGCACAAGTCACTGTGCACAGCTCTGAAGAACATACTATAAAGGGAGCCACTTAGGCAGCAAGGTCTTTTGCCTTTTCCCTTATTTATACCTGGAATTCCAAAGTGGTCCTAGAGTAGACACAGTCATCTTGCAATACTTAGGTGATAATAAAGTTTAAAAATTGCACAACCTGTAGCTATGAAGACAGGGAGGAAGCATCACTTACTTTCCCAAACTGCCTATTTCTAGACTTCTCATTAGGTTTAAAATGTGAAGTCCTTATTTGTTTAAGCCAAATATAGTCCAGTTGGGTTAGGTGCAGCGAAACACAAATTCCCACCTGATACAAGGGATGATTGAGATCTCTATTTTTATTTTCCTTACATGACTTATGAATACTTATTATTCTTTAAATATTCATAATAGTACATAAAGTAAGGAGGAAAAAGAAGAACAAAGAACGAAACTGAATATAGCATAAAAAATAGATACATAATTCACTTGGAGAGAAGATAGACCCCAAGACACAACAAATTTCAGGACAACAAATCTTTCCTTCCCTTAAAGGTATTCTCCACACCTGAAGAAATTAAAGGAAATAAAAACAGTAGAATTTAACTTTTTGAGTAAACTTGTACATCTCAGGAAAAATATTAAGGATCTAGCCATAAGCTAAATGTAAAAAGAAACACAATCAAAATAGGAGAGAATCAAGTTAGTGATCTGTAAGAGAGCCTTGGGAAAAATCATGCGATGAAGAGACAAAAGAGAGAGACAAAAGTGACATAAGGATAATAGGCATAAGAGAAAAACAAAGGAGAGCCAACATGTGACTTGATGTCATTGACACAGAGGACAAAATTAAGGAACTATCACTCTGCAAAATATACTAACAAAGAGATCCCAAAGAAGACTTTCCTAAAAGGAATAGAATAATATTCTCAAATTTTTTATTTTTTTATTTTTTATTTTTAAAGATTGTATTTATTCACAAGAGACACACAGAGAGGCGGAGACACAGACAGAGGGAGAAGCAGGCTCCATACAGGGAGCCCGATGTGGGACTCCATCACGGGCCTCCAGGATCAGGCCCTGGGCCAAAGGCAGGCGCTAAACTGCTGAGCCACCCGGGCTGCACCCCAAAAAATTATAAAGAGAAAAGCAAGTGTTTCATAAAGCTCAGTGTTTCTTCTTGGTTAAAAAAAAAAGAAAAGAAACAAATCTTAAGTGAAATAGATATTAATATAAACCACCAACATTCACCTGCATGCTTAATGGTAAAAGATAGAAACCTTCCCAGGAAATTTAAGAATAAGGGACGCCTGGGTGGCTCAGCAGTTGAGCATCTGCCTCCGTCCCAGGGAGTAATCTAGGGGTCCTGGGTTCAAGTCCCACATTGAGCTCCATGCACAGAGACTGCTTCCTCCTCTGTCTGTGTCTCTGCCTCTCTCTCTGGGTCTCTCATGAATAAATAAATAAAATCTTTTTTAAAAATTTCAAAAATAGGGCAGCCCCGGTGGCACAGCGGTTTAGCGCCTCCTGCAGCCCAGGGCGTGATCCTGGAGACCCTGGATCCAGTCCCATGTCAGGCTCCCTGGATGGGGCCTGCTTCTCCCTCTGCCTGTGTCTCTGCTACTTCTCTCTCTCTCTGCATCTCTATGAATAAATAAATAAAATCTTTTTAAAAAATTCAAGAATAAAATAAAGATGCCTACAAGAGCCACCAATATTATTACCTAAAGATTATATCATTATATATTTTGAAAACCCAAGAGAATCAACTGAAAAAAAATTAGAAAAAAGAGGATCTATAGGGTGGGTAGGTACAAATAATATTTGTAATAATCATAAGTGCTTTATAAACATTAATTCCAGTTTGAATATTAATAAAAAAATAAATGCCTTGGAACAAACCGCAAAAACTACGCTAAAGTCCTGAATGAGGACATTTTTCAACTCAACTCAGAAACAAAAAAAGAATACTGTTTAAACAAAAAGACACACTTTGTTCTTAGATAGGAATTCACACTTATAAAGAGGTCAATTCTCCCTATTGAATTTATAAATTCAATGTGACAGCAATTAAAAAATAACAAAAAATTATACTTTGTGGGGAAATGGGAAAACTTAACAAACAACCTAAAAATAGAGATATAAGATACTTGGGGAAAATCTGGAAAAAAAAGTAATAATTAAAACTACCATATCCACAATTAAAACATGCATCATACTTAGTAAAGTTGCTAAAAATGTAATTTTAATAAAAGTAGAAGATGAAACCACGGAAGTACTGAAAGAAAATATGGGTGAATATTTGTAGAATTTTGAATTGAAAGCCCTTCCAAACATGACACAGAATCCAGAAGGCAATACAAATTTAAAATGTGTATCTGGATAAAGACATTAAATAAAATCAAAGAAAAAAGGCAAACTGTGAAAAAAAAATCTGGAATGTGTCTGATAGGACTAATTTCTTTTTTTTTTTTAAGACTTCATTTATTTATTCATGAGACACACAGAGAGAGAATGAGAGACAGAGACACAGGCAGAGGGAGAAGCAGGCTCCATGCAGGGAGCCAGAGGCGGGACTCAATCCTGGGTCCCCAGGATCACATCCTGGGCAGAAGGCGGCGCTAAAACGCCCAGCCACCCGGGCTGCCCACCCCCCTTTTTTTAAGATTTTTTATTTATTTATTCACGAGAGACACAGAGAGAGAGTAATTTCTTTTATACCATCAGTAACAACAAAATTAATGTATAATAGCTCAATATAAATTTAATTATTCCTGTGTCCACCCTGTCTCCACACATAATAAAGCGATTAACAATATATTGTCACAAATTCATACCACGTATTACCAACCTGATAGCCAAATCATAAAACATGCCCCTGAAGAGGAAAGCCTTCTGAAAACCACTGTGGTCCAGAAAGCAACGGATCACCCAGAAGCTTGCTGGAAATGCCCAATGTCAGGCCCCAACTCTCCCCTCCTCAGCCTGACTCTGAATTTTAAGAAGATCCCAGGTGATTACTACATACACTAAAGTTTCAGAAGCACTGTTTAAAGTATTGCATTCCTCAATAAATAAATAAATAAATAAATAAATAAATAAATAAATAAATAAAGTATTGCATACCTCTTCTACAATTTCTGCTTCAGAAGCAAAATTCTCATCTAATAGTGTTCAAGGTCTTCTAATCTAGGTTTGTTATCTTGGAATTAATTCTCATATATAAAAGATCATAAGGAAAAAAACATTACATTGGAGGTTACTCTGAATAGCCTACCAGTGTGAATTACTCTCCAATATATTAGACCAAAATGATTTTTAATCATAATTTTCAGATTATTTTGATGATAAAATGAGTTCATACTGCAGAAATGTTCTAGATTTTTTATTTCACTAGAATTTTTCTTAATGTACCGATCCTGCTCTACTGTAGCTATCACTACTCTGAATCATTACTGGCAACAACACAGTTATTAGACACAGTCGCTTTTGACCATGGAACTGTACCTTCTCTAAGTTTAAGGAATCTATCAGAACCATCAGCACTCATGCTTCATGACCTTCAAGTAAATGGTCAAGCCAAACTGTGAGAATGATACAGACTTCTACAGAGGATGCTCAGGAGCTGACTGTAGGAATAGATTTCCCTCTAAAGGATGCCTGGTTTCTCTGGACTTACTTGCCACTCCACGTTCAATAACGAGAGTTGTTCCTACTGAAATGCTAACAGGGCAGCTTGGCCCATACTTCCCTAGCTGAAATCCTCCCATACTAAAGACTTATAAGGTTGTTTTTTATGCTATCCTGTCTTCATCAACCCTTCACTCAATTCCTTCAAATAACACTTTTTTTTTCAAATTAAAAATAAATGACAACACATTTAGACAAAAATTAGGTTTGTTAAAGCAGAATTCTAGAAGGTAAAAAATTACCTCATTTTGTCCACTTTGGGCTCCAGAATTTTGACTCTAATATACATCAGGTAGGCTATATTCAGTTTACATGACACTACCTACAGGGATTATATAGCCTGGACTTGACAGGGGCAACAAAAGCTTTATTGGAATAACTGAACCCAAACTCTGTCATTTAATGGTTTCTAAATGTTAATCCATAGAACAGTGTTAGGCTGGCTCAAAAGAATTACCTGGAAAACATTTTTTAAATACAGATGCTAAGGCCCTATCACCTGGATTCAGATTTCTTACAGGTGAAATGTAGAACGGGCATTTCTTTTTCCAAATTCCACCAGACAGTCCTGATGCACAATGAGCGTTGGGCACATATGCCAGAACGTGAAAGGTCATTTACTGGGTTCTGATATCTAATTCTCACTGCTCCGCACTTTAACTAATAACCATTAACACAGGATTTCCATACTGTATTCAACAGGACATACTTGCCTTGAAATGCTAATAATATATATCTAAAAGAGCAAATAAAAATTAGGATATATGTTCGAAAAGGCTTAAACACTGGATTTAAATAAAGTTAGAATGTTTACTTCATATAACTAATGTACATTACACATCTCAACCTCAGAAAATATGGTAGGTAGCACTTCCCTAATTTATTTGACCATGGAATCCTCTTTTTGGTATGTCCTATCTCAACATCCCATAGAACTGGTGTCCTATAGAGCACTGTTTAGGATCTGTCTTAACTAGAGTGAGTAGGAAACAATATCTAGGATATTGAGTCCCATTGTCCTCATCCCTCATTCCCCTTTCTCCGCAGTGCTATGATGTTTCCTTAAAGCCCCTTGTCTCTGGTCATAGACAGCCCTCGCTCTTGGCCCATGCACTTGTTGATGCATAGTCACTGAGGATTAAACCATCACTTCTGATTAGCATGAAAGGTTTTGCTTCCCTCTGGTCAGCTCTGCAGTATTAATGCGGCTGTGATGATTAGCATGTGTTCTCTCTCTCTCTCTCTCTCTCTCTCTCTCTCTCTTTTTAAATAGAGCCTCTTTATCAGTACCTGTAAGCTCACGTACAAGGTATTCCCACAAGCACGCAGGCTTGCAGGGCCTCCTGGGTAAGAAGGCAGGCCCAGAGCCTGGGCTTCTTGGCACAGACATAGAGAAAAATGAATAAATTATAGTTCTAACACTCAAGGACGATACAGAAATTAGGATGCAAAACTCAACCCCGGCAAATGAAGGGCATAGGAACTGCCAAGGGGTCACCCTTCACCCCACCCAACTGACCTTAGGGCATGGGCAGGTGGCCCAGGCTGGCAGGCAGTGCCCAGAAAGCCCTGAATGGTAGTCAGGGGCATGCTGCGGGCCCCGAGGCTAGCGCCTTGCCCTCTCTAGGCCTCCTGCTTCCCTTCTACTTTAGCCGGCCCAGAGGAAAGGCTGTGGCCTTCAGGGACGAAGATGGGGAGGCAGAGGACAGGAAGCAGAGGGGCTGTGTGGGGCAGAAGCGGGTTTTGGTCATGGTTGGGTGTCCGGCCCAGCCCCCTACCATGATGCTGTCCTCAGCCACCCGCCAAAAGCCAGGCCTGTGCCCCAGGAGACCATGGGGCCCAGGTTCACACCTGCTTTATACCAAAGCCCAGGCAGGGCAGGATTGCGGGACTACAAAGCAAAAGGGCCTCAGAGGGGTCTGTGCCCCACCCTGACCCCAGCACGGCCCCCCATCCAGAGAGGAGGAGCCTGTGCCTCGTAGTCTCCAAAGCACAGGTTCTTTCTGCATGCTGAAAAGGGACTTACCATTTAAGCTTCTCCAACTCCTGCCTGACACCATAAAGCAGCCTCAGACAACTCCAGATATTACAGTTTTTATTGTTCATGCCAAATGTTGCAGGGGGGAACCCAAAAAGTGTTATAGATACAAGAACTATTCTCCATCAACCACAATCTCTGAAGTCCTGGAAGGCCTAGGTGGGTGCTAGAATGAAACTTTTTTAGAAAGATGGCATCCTTCACATAATAGGGATCAGTCAATACCCAAGTGAAATAAATGTTCACATGGATTTTTATAAGCCTCAAATACTATAATTGGTTCTAGTTCTCTCATAATTCTTTCCCCCTCCTATTACCATGACAACTCCTAAAACAAAAGAGAAATCAGAAGTTTCTGATCCTGTGTTGTTTTTTTAAGCACAAGGTACTATGGGGATTTACATATTTTTTGTATATTTTTATTGGAGTTTGATTTGCCAACATATAGCATAACACCCAGTGCTCATTCCGTCAAGTGCCTTCCTCAGTGCCCATCACCCAGTCACCCCAACCCCCTGCCCACCTCCCTTTTCACAGCCCCTCGTTCGTTTCCCTCCTTTCCCCTCTAATCCCTTTCACTATTTTTTATATTCCCCGAATGAATGAAATGATACAGTGTTTGTCCTTCTCCCATTGACTTACTTCACTCAGCATAATACCCTCCATTTCCATCCGCATCGAAGCAAATGGTGGGTGTTCGTCCTTTCTGATGGCTGAGGAATATTCCACTGTATACAGAGACCACAGCTTCTTGATCCACTCATCTTTCAATGGATTTTATATATGTATGTATGTGTGTATTTTTAATTTTTGTTTCCTTTTGAACCCCTCTACTCATTTCTCTGATCCTGTCCTGACCAGAGACCCTTTTATTCCTTTGATAATGAAAATAGGTGGTTACCATATATGGAAAATGTATATTTTTGCTTTTCTTAACCAGTATTCTACTTCATAAAGGGCTTCTCCTGATATAAAAAATCAGGAGAGAGGAAAGAAAAAAGGAAAACCCAGCAAACTACCATGCAATTATGTAGCCACTCAAAATTAGGCTGCCCTAAGGAGAGATTATCAGATAAAAGAGACAGCATAAATTTGAAAGGTTTTTAGCCCTCAATAGTATTTTAATATTAGGCCTTCGTGTGATTAGTTATTACTGCTCTACATGACTGATTTATAATTATATATCTCCAGAAGTGACTACATAGCTGGGCCTAATATCAAGGTCTATGAAGTCTCATGCAGAGGGCAAATTGACCCATGTGGCATCACCATGGCACACCATGGCATCACCAAAATTGGTACTTCAAGGGTGACAACGACGACAGACTGTAGCAGAACCATTAACAAAATTCCTCTAGAGGCAAATGGAAATGATAGCTCAGTTATAACTACTGGGGACAGATGAATCCTTGAGGAGAACACAGGAGCTGGTCTTCTCTGGCCTTTTCTGAGTGCTAAGATGTTATGCCCTGTGTCTCCATACATCTCCAGAGAGGAACTTACTGCCAGGTAACACTTAGCAGCTGCTATATTTCTATTCCTTGGAATTCCCACTGTTATAAAATTAGGAAATGGTTAACACAGAGAGCTTTTCCAACAATGGAAGACTGTTTGCTAAAGGCCTACCTTTACAGACTGGAAATCAGAGATTATAAGCCCTGCTGCCCCCAGCCCTGTGTAGAATTCTATTCTGCTAGATAAGTATCAGGTCATTAGAATATGATACCGCAAATGATGTTCCTCCAAATTTCTGTGTGTGGTAGCCACGAGAATTCATCACTCAGATCTCCTGTTGGCAGGAGCAGAATGAACCTAAAGCGCCAGCTGTATCCCTCTGGATCCATCATCATGTATGCACTAAGACCATGCTTCCTCCAGACTGCCCCAAGACTTGAGCGTGCATGGCAGGGATACTAGTGCAGGCCATCATGTGGCTTTGACTCCTGTAACTGTAAGTTCTCCTGACTTGGGCTGGAGAACTCTACTGATCTGGCTGACACATTCTTAGAACTGTACCACAGCCTGAGACTCCCTACCAAATCCTCTGTGCTTCCGCCTCTCCTTCAGGTAGTAGACTTGCCTCACAGGCTGCAGCTCTCCCCACCTCCTTCCACTCTCTTTCCCCCATAACTTTCACAGGCATTTTCCTCAACAAATCTCCTGTATATCTAAGCCCAGCTTGGTGACTGTTTCCCAGAGAAATCACTTGATGCTGAGAGTTTATACAAAACAGTCAACATTGGATATTGACTTTAATGCCTCCAAAGTCTTTCTTATACATAATCTTATTGGATTCATGGAACTATTTGTAAGGTTTCCTTGAGATCTTTCATGAACAAAGAAATCTTTCCTTTTTATTTTTTATTTTTATTTTTTTATTTTTTTAAGATTTTATTTTATTTATTTATTCATGAGAGACACACAGAGAGAGGCAGAGACACAGGCAGAGGGAGAAGCAGGCTCCATGCAGGGAGCCCGACGATGTGGGACCGATCCCAGGTGTCCAGGATCAGGCCCTGGGCTGAAGGCGGCGCCAAACCGCTGAGCCACCCGGGCTGCCCTCTTTCCTTTTTAAATTAATAACAATACTCTACAAAAATATCTGTGGCCACATACAGCTACTAAAGATACATTGTGTTGTTTATTCATCTATTTAACAAATACTGAATTACTTCTATACACCCACTGACAGAGTCTTTGCTTGACCAAACATGACTCAGGCTCCTGAACTTTCTCCTAGATCCATTTGTGCACTTCCTTGTAAAATCCAGTCTTAGCAAGTACCCTGCTTAGTCAGTTTAACCAGAACCTCTCATTCTCAATATCTCATGTCCCATCACCCTGGCCTATCTTCAGTAAGAATACTGTTAGGTTGGTTTAGCAAAAAAAAACCCTGATCCCTGAGTTTCCTCTGAGTAGTTTTCCATCCACCAACTCCCACCCTATTCCTTGGCTATAAATTCCCACTTGCCCGTGGGGTATTCAAAGTTAAATCCAACCCTCTCCCCCACTGCAAAATTCGGTCAAAGTGGTCTCTATGCCTACTGCAGTAGTACTGAACCAAGTCGCCTCAACATCTTTAACAAGGCTTGTGAATAATTTTTTCATTAACACTACTTCTGTGAGATGCCTGGGTGCTCAGTAGTTGAGTGTCTACCTTTGGCTCAGGTCATGATCCCGGGGTCCTGGGATCAAGTCTCACATCAGGTTCCCCTGCAGGGATCCTCCTTCTCCCTTTGCCTGTGTCTCTGCCTCTCTCTCTGTGTGTCTCTCATGAATAAACAAATAACAAAATCTTTTTTTAAAAAAAGTACTTTTCTGTTGGACTCTCTTGGAACACAGCAGTAAGACAGAGTCAGTCCCTGCTTTTATTGGATTCACATGGATTTTAAAATCTTAATTGTGAAAAAGAAAAAGATCAAGGCGTTACGGGGTTAGGGGAGTTTCTAGAGAACCTAACTTTGGTAATCTTAGAGAATACTTCTCTAAGACCTACCGCTGAAGCTTGGTTCAGATGGACCAAGTGGACATTATCCAGTTAAGGGTGGTTGAGCTAGTACTTGGGGCAGATTGGTGCCCCTGAGAGGATAGGAAAGGGGGAAAAGGCCCTAGGCAGGAAGCCATGAGGAGCATTCAGAGAACTGAATAAGGATCAGTATATGTTAGAAGCAGAAAGTAAATGAGTGGGAGGCACCAGACAAGGCTACAGAGGCTGTACTTCTTGGTCAAAGGGGTTCCCAAGATTCTGCTTATGTATCCCTGTAATTAAATAATTTGGGAAACTATGTACCTACCTATTCACATACTGTTAATTAACATATTGTTAATGAACATACTGTTAAGTCACATCTAAATTCTTTTATTTTAAATTTAAGTAGTTATAAAGGATTTTATTTCAGGTATATTATAAAATGTTGACATCTTAAAATAATGGAATAGTGTACCCAAAGAAAATACCAAAGCTATTGATTGATACCCAATACCATTCATTGAAAAATATATATATGAACAAGCTGCTCTTCAAGACTTAGAAACTTTATATCATTCTTTTTTTCTCCATGAAGCCATTTTTCCATTCCACCTTCCCCACAGAATATTTTCAAGGAAAATATTTTTAAACTTGAAAACTCTTTACTGATGTCATTTCATTCTTTGAAGTAAAAATTTTTCTTCTCGATTAAGTTATTACTATAATTATTATTAATATATTCTTTATTAAAATCAATATAAATACATTGTAAACTTTAGACATATTAAAATTGGGAATTCTTTTGTTAATGGAATGGAAGAGGATTTTTCATTTCATGTTTTGCTGGATAATTTTTTTATAATAAATTTATTTTTTATTGGTGTTCAATTTGCCAACATACAGAATAACACCCAGTGCTCATCCCTTCAAGTGCCCCCCTCAGTGCCCGTCACCCATTCACCCCCACCCCCCGCCCTCCTCCCCTTCCACCACCCCTAGTTCGTTTCCCAGAGTTAGGAGTATTTATGTCTTTATGTTCTGTCTCCCTTTCTGATATTTCCCACACACTTCTCCCTTACCTCATATTCCCTTTCACTATTATTTATATTCCCCAGATGAATGAGAACAATATAATGTTTGTCTTTCTCCGATTGACTTATTTCACTCAGCATAATACTCACCAGTTCCATCCACATTGAAGCAAATGGTGGGTATTTGTCGTTTCTAATGGCTGAGGAATATTTCATTGTATACATAAACCACATCTTCTTTATCCATTCATCTTTCGATGGACACCAAGGCTCCTTCCACAGTTTGGCTCTTGTGGACATTGCTGCTAGAAACATTGGGGTGCAGGTATCCCAGCGTTTCATTGCATCTGTATCTTTGGGGTAAATCCCCAACAGTGCAATTGCTGGGTCATAGGGCAGGTCTATTTTTAACTCGTTGAGGAACCTCCACACAGTTTCCCAGACTGGCTGCACCAGTTCATATTCCCACTAACAGTGTAAGAGGGTTTCCTTTACTCCGCATCTTCTCCAGCATTTGTGGTTTCCTGCCTTGTTGATTTTCCCCATTCTCACTGGTGTGAGGTGGGATCTCATTGTGGCTTGAGCATTTTCTCATGTGCATGTTGGCCATGTCTATGTCTTCCTCTGTGAGATTTCTGTTCATGTCTTTTGCCCATTTCATGATTAGGTTGTTTGTTTCTTTGGTGTTGAGTTTAATAAGTTCTTCACAGATCTTGGATACTAGCCCTTTATCTGATACGTCATTTGCAAATATCTTCTCCCATTCTGTAGGTTGTCTTTGAGTTTTGTTGACTGTATCCTTTGCTGTGCAAAAGCTTCTTATCTTGATGAAGTCCTAATAGCTCATTTTTGCTTTTGTTTCTTTTGCCTTCGTGGATGTATCTTGCAATAAGTTACTGTGGCTGAGTTCAGAAAGGGTGTTGCCTGTGTTCTCCTCTAGGATTTTGATGGAATCTTGTCTCACATTTAGATCTTTCATCCACTTTGACTTTATCTTTGTGTATGGTGAAGGAGAGTGGTCTAGTTTCATTCTTCTACATGTGGATGTCCAATTTTCCCAGCACCATTTATTGAAGAGACTGTCTTTCTTCCAATGGATAGTCTTTCCTCCTTTATCGAATATTAGTTGACCATAAATTCCAGGGTCCACTTCTGGGTTCTCTATTCTGTTCCATTGATCTATGTGTCTGTTTTTGTGCCAGTACCACACCGTCTTGATGACCACAGCTTTATAGTACAACCTGAAATCTGGCATTGTGATGCCCCCAGATATGGTTTTCTTTTTTAAAATTCCCCTGGCTCTTAGGGGTCTTTTCTGATTCCACACAAATCTTAAAATAATTTGTTCTAACTCTCTGAAGAAAGTCCATGGTATTTTGATAGGGATTGTATTAAACGTGTAAATTGCCCTGGGTAACATTGACATTTTCACAATATTAATTCTGCCAATCCATGAGCATGGAACATTTTTCCATCTCTTTGTGTCTTCCTCTATTTCTTTCAGAAGTGTTCTATAGCTTTTAGGGTATGGATCCTTTACCTCTTTGGTTAGGTTTATTCCTACGTATCTTATGCTTTTGGGTGCAATTGTAAATGGGATTGACTCCTTAATTTCTCTTTCTTCAGTCTCATTGTTAGTGTATAGAAATGCCACTGATTTCTGGGCATTAATTTTGTATCCTGCCACGCTCCCAAATTGCTGTATGAGTTCTAGCAATCTTGGGGTGGAGGCTTTTGGGTTTTCTATGTAGAGTATCATGTCATCAGCGAAGAGGGAGAGTTTGACTTCTTCTTTGCCAATTTGAATGCCTTTAATGTCTTTTTGTTGTCTGATTGCTGAGGCTAGGACTTCCAGTACTATGTTGAATAGCAGGGGTGAGAGTGGACATCCCTGTCTTGTTCCTGATCTTAGGGGAAAGGCTCCCAGTGCTTCCCCATTGAGAATGATATTGCTGTGGGCTTTTCGTAGATGGCTTTTAAGATGTCGAGGAAAGTTCCCTCTATCCCTACACTCTGAAGAGTTTTGATCAGGAAAGGATGCTGTATTTTGTCAAATGCTTTCTCTGCATCTAATGAGAGGATCATATGGTTCTTGGTTTTTCTCTTGTTGATATGATGAATCACACTGATTGTTTTACGGGTGTTGAACCAGCCTTGTGCCCCAAGGATAAATCCTACTTGGTCATGGTGAATAATTTTCTTAATGTACTGTTGGATCCTATTGGCTAGTATCTTGTTGAGAATTTTTACTTCTGTGTTCATCAGGGATATTGGTCTATAATTCTCCTTTTTGGTGGGGTCTTTGTCTGTTTTTGGAATTAAGGTGATGCTGGCCTCATAGAACGAATTTGGAAGTACTCCATCTCTTTCTATCTTTCCAAACAGCTTTAGGAAAATGGGTATGGTTTCTTCTTTAAACATTTGATAGAATTCCCCTGGGAAGCCATCTGGCCCTGGACTCTTGTGTCTTGGGAGGTTTTTGATGACTGCTTCAGTATCCTCCCTGGTTATTGGCCTGTTCAGGTTTTCTATTTCTTCCTGTTCCAGTTTTGGTAGTTTGTGGCTTTCCAGGAATGCATCCATTCTTCTAGATTGCCTAATTTATTGGCGTATAGCTGCTCATAATATGTTTTTAAAATCGTTTGTATTTCCTTGGTGTTGGTAGTGATCTCTCCTTTCTCATTCATGATTTTATTAATTTGAGTCTTCTCTCTCTTCTTTTTAATAAGGCTGGCTAATGGTTTATCTATCTTATTAATTCTTTCAAAGAACCAACTCCTGGTTTTTTTGATCTGTTCCACAGTTCTTCTGGTCTCGATTTCGTTGCTGTTTTTTCTCTAGCTCCTTTAGGTGTAAGGTTAGCTTTTGTATTTGAGTTCTTTCCAGTTTTTGAATCGATGCTTGTATTGCGATGTATTTCCCCCTTAGGACTGCTTTTGCTGCATCCCAAAGAGTTTGAACGGTTGTATCTTCATTCTCATTAGTTTCCATGAATCTTTTTAATTCTTCCTTAATTTCCTGGTTGACCCTTACATCTTTTAGCAGGATGGTCCTTAACCTCCACGTGTTTGAAGTCCTTCCAAACTTCTTTTTGTGATATAGTTCTAATTTCAAGGCATTATGGTCTGAGAATATGCAGGGGACGATCCCAATCTTTGGGTATTGGTTCAGACCCAATTTGTGACACAGTATGTGGTCTATTCTGGAGAAAGTTCCATGTGCACTTGAGAAGAATGTGTATTCAGTTGAGTTTGGATGTAAAATTCTGTAGATATCTGTGAAATCCATCTGGTCCAGTGTATCATTTGAAGCTCTCGTTTCTTTGGAGATGTTGTGCTTAGAAGACCTATCAAGTGTAGAAAGAGCTAGATTGAAGTCACCAAGTATAAGTGTATTATTGTCTAAGTATTTCTTCACTTTGGTTATTAATTGATATATTTGGCAGCTCCCACATTCGGGGCATATATATTGAGAATTGTTAAGTCCTCTTGTTGGATAGATCCTTTAAGTATGATATAGTGTCCCTCTTCATCTCTCACTACAGTCTTCGGGGTAAATTTTAGTTTATCTGATATAAGGATGGCTACCCCTGCTTTCTTTTGAAGACCGTTTGAATGGTAAATGGTTCTCCAACCTTTTATTTTCAATCTGTAGGTGTCCTTAGATCTAAAATGCATCTCTTGTAGACAGCAAATAGATGGGTCCTGCTTTTTTATCCAGTCTGAAACCCTGCGCCTTTTGATGGGGTCATTAAGCCCATTCACGTTCAGAGTTACTATTAAAAGATATGAGTTTAGTGTCATCATGATACCTATTCAGTCCCTGTTTTTGTGGATTGTTCCACTGGACTTCTTCTTAAAGGGGAATTTTAAGAGTCCCTCTTAAAATTTCTTGCAGAGCTGGTTTGGAGGTCACATATTCTTTCAGTTCCTGCCTGTCTTGGAAGATCTTTATCTCTCCTTCCAGTTTGAATGAGAGCCTTGCTGGATAGAGTATTCTTGGCTACATGTTCTTCTCATGTAGGACCCTGAATCTATCCTTCCAGCCCTTTCTGGCCTGCCAGGTCTCTGTGGAGAGGTCTGCTGTTACCCTAATATTCCTCCCCATAAAAGTCAGGGATTTCTTGTCTCTTTCTGCATTAAGGATATTTTCTTTGGAATTTGCAAGCTTAACTATTAAATGTTGAGGTGTTGAACGGTTTTTATTGATTTTAGGGGGGGGGGATCTGTCTATCTCCTGGATCTGAATGCCTGTTTCCCTTCCCAGATTAGAAAAGCTTTCAGCTATGATTTGTTCAGATACATATTCTGGCCCTCTGGCCCTTTCGGCGTCCTCGGGAACCCCAATTAAACGTAGGTTTTTCTTCCTCAGGCTGTCGTTTATTTCCCTTGATCTATCTTCACGGTCTTTTAATTGTTTGTCTCTTTTTTCCTCAGTTTCCCTCTTTGCCATCAACTTGTCTTCTATGTCACTCACTCATTCTTCCACCTCGTTAACCCTGCTCGTTAGGACTTCTAGTTTGGATTGCATCTCACTCAATTGATTTTTAATTTCTGCCTGATTGGATCTAAATTCTGCAGTCATGAAGTCTCTTGAGTCCTTTATGCTTTTTTCTAGAGCCACCAGTAGCTGTATAATAGTGCTTCTGAATTGGCTTTCTGACATTGAATTGTAATCCAGATTTTGTAACTCTGTGGGAGAGAGGACTGTTTCTGATTCTCTCTTTTGAGGTGAGGTTTTCCTTCTAGTCATTTTGCTCAGTGCAGAGTGGCCAAAAACAAGTTGTATTGGGAAAAGGAGAAAAAGAGAGGAGAGAAAGAAGGAAAGAAGAGAGAAAAAGAAAAAAGATAAAAGGAAGAAAAAAAGAAAAAAAGAGAAGGAAAACGAAAGAAAGGGAAAAAAGGGTGGGGGAAGCAAACAGAAATCAAAAAGCAAAAAAACAAAAACAAAAACAAAAACAAAACAAAAAAACACGGGGGAGTATCTTCTGATTCTGTATACTTTAAGTCCCTTGACTTCCCCTGGAACTTTCCAGTGCTGCTGGGTCAATAATTTGTTTTTCCCCTGTCCATCTAGCTGGTCTTCTGGGGGAGGGGCCTGTTGTGTTGATTTTCAGGTGTTAGCACTTGGTGGAGCTGCTCTGCCCCCTGCCTGGTGCAGGGCTCAGTGGGGGTTGTTTACCCAGTGAGGCCCCAGGAGGAACAACCCCAGTGGCGGTAGCCAGCTCTAGAGCCCTGGATTCAGCTCCGGCAGGAACTCCGGAGCTCTCCGTCTGCAGGGCCTGGAGGCTCCGGGGCGGGGCCGCTGATCTGCTCAGCTCGGGGCAGGAGCGTCCTTGCTGTCCTGGGCCCTCCCGGCCTCTGCCTGTCCCGGGGGGAGGCAGGATCCTGGGCTGTGTCCCGGCGCCCTGTGCTGCGGAGCCTGCGCTGTTGGATTCGCGCTCCCGGCCGTGCAGCCCCCTCTGCGGAGCCGCCGCCCGAGCTCCTCCGAGCTGCTCTGGGTCCCGCCGTGCGCGCTGCAGCCCTTAGGGAGCTCGGCGCACTCTCCTGGGTGCGCAGGTGTCTGTTACTGTCCCAGGGATCCCGAGGGCATCCCCTCCCTCCTGGGGTCCTGCTCCACCTCCCTGCGAGCCCCTTTGTACCGGGAAGGTTGGTGCAGCTCCTGCTCCTCCGGGACGGGGCTCTCCTGTCCTGGGGACCCTCGCCCCGGCCTCAGCCCGGCTCCTCGCGGGGCCCCTCCCCCTTGAGGCCTTTTGTTTCTTTATTTCTTTTTTCCCGTCTTCCTACCTTGATAGAAGCGCGAACTCTTCTCACTGTAGCATTCCAGCTGTTCTCTCTTTAAATCTCAGGCCGAATTGGTAGGTTTTCAGGATGATTTGAAGGTTATCTAGGTAATTTGGTGGGGACGGGTGACTTGGAGACCCTACTCCTCCACCATCTTGCCCCTCCTCAACCTGGGTAATTATTCATTGCTATAATGAGACTGGGTTCAGTACCAACTCTAATATGTTTTTTGGGACCTCTGAGAATCTTTATTCAAACATATAAATAGATGGTATTAGAGCAGATTTTGCTATAAAATGTCATTCAACTCCTTGAACATCTTCCACTTTACATGCCAAAACCACACAAAGGCATATCTTCAAATACTATTTTTGTGATCCATCAGCTGACAACTCAATTAGATCTTCCTCAAATTTGTGGAAAGCAAAGAAATGGAAATCATCTTGAATTGGTAAGAGATTTGTTACCCATCACTAAAGATATCAATTTCTCAATTTCTGGGAATATATAAAAAAGACTTTGCCAAGCCTGATCAAATAACTATTAATTACACCACTTACTCTTTCATTTAGAGGTATCTTCTTTGGCCTGATATACTTACAACAGGTTGGGAAAACTAAGATACTCACTATTGTTAACACACTTTCAATAAATTGAGTTAACTCTGTAGCTTTCATTCTTTATTAAAAAATTATTAGTAAAAGTATATTGGAAAAAAAAGACCACATTGTATAACCTAATTAGCAAAATTATCCCTCTTTGTCAAACCAATAACTAAACAATTCTGACTCCATTTTTCATTTCAAAAAACCCTGCCTTTTGAATTCCAATTGTAGATATACAGACAGATAAGGCATGGAGTCCTGCCTAAGTCTGTCAGCTGGATATGAGAGACATATATGGACAGCGTCTACTCTAGGAGCAAAGATGGCTTTTGGTGTGATGTTTATTAATCTAAAAAGGAATTATATTTATTATACTATGCAAGTTTAAATACATATATTGGAAACTTATAGAGTTAGGTATTTGTAATAAAACACTCACAAATTATTATTATTGACATCCGTTTATATTCAATTAGAATTGTTTGATTATTAGGCTGATGGCATAGTTACATAATGTGACCAAATAGAAAATCTTAGATCTAGTTTTTTATGGCGGGAAAGGAAATGGTTAAGAGTCAACTGGAGTAACCATCATCAGCTTCATGTAAAATGTTGCAGGGGAACCCTGTGTGGATTAAAAGCAGCATTAGTTTTTCATGACCCCAGTCCAATTTAATTCACTCACAAAATATAGCTGGCTTTCACACAGTATGGTGTCAGTATGGTCTATGTCCTAGGAAACTTACATTTTTACTGATGAAACAGTACATATTCTTACCCATGTGAAATTTAAAAGGCAAATAAAATGATACAGAATACAGTCCTTGAAAAACAAAAGGGAAAACCCAACTGGTATAGTCAGAACAGGTTTCAAGGATCTTGTCTTGATGGACAGCATTCCAGATAGAAGAAAGAATATAAGGAAAGACTTAGAAGTGATTCAAGGATCAGAAAAGAAGCCAACCAGAGTAGCACAGTGGCTTTGAATTGGGGAAGAGTGAAAGAAAAAACTCAGATAATAAAGAGTCTGAAGGGACCCCATAAAGACTAAGCCTTGATTTTATAGGTAATGGAGAGCCACAGGAGGCTGTAGCACAAAGGAAAGATATAAAGAATACAAAATAGCTTATGGAAATGGAGAAGTAAAATAGGAGAGATCAAAGACTATGAAGAACATATTGCAATAAGGCAGGTTGTAGGGGCACCTGGGTAGCTCAGTGGGTTAGGCATCTGCCTTTGCCTCAGATCATGATCTTATG
The DNA here is from genome assembly GCF_003254725.2 of Canis lupus dingo. NCBI lineage: Eukaryota > Metazoa > Chordata > Mammalia > Carnivora > Canidae > Canis > Canis lupus. The sequence continues at coordinate 30,570,532 of NC_064245.1, forward strand.
GACCTGGGATCGAGCCCCATGTTGGGCTCTCTACTCAGCAGAGAGCTTGCTTGTCCCCCTCCCTCTGTCCATCCCCACCACTTGGGCTCACTTGCGTTCTCTCTCTCTCTCTTAAATTAATAAATAAATAATATTAAAAAAAAAAAGAAACTACAGCAGGTGTCAGGTGGTAACAGTGATGACAGGAATAATGGAACCAAAGGGCACTAAACCTTAACTTGACTTCTAGACTGAGCTCTACACTAACAGGCTTAATGATCTTGGACAAGCCACTTAATCACTGAACCTTTGTTTCTTCCACTCTAAGGATCCCTTGGGATTAAATAAAGCATCTCTGAAGGCAACAGCAAGCTGGGAAGAATGGACCAAACAGAGAAATGTGACCCTCCCATCCATTCTTGCTTCAGCCAAATCAGCTGCTATAGTAGTAGCAATAGTAGTAGTGGTTTGAGGGCTTCTGATATCATTTGCAGAAAAGTTTATGCTACTTTAAAAGTTTTGAAAAAACTGGACTCCAAGAACCTCCTTCAAAGACATAAAATTTTGGGATGCCTGGGTGGCTCAGTGGTTGGAACGTCTGCCTTCGGCTCAGAGTATGGTCCCAGCTCCGGGGATTGAGTCCCACATCGGGCTCCCTTCGAGGAGCCTGCTTCTCCCTCTGCCTGTGTCTCTGCCTCTCTCTCTCTCTCTCTCATGAATAAATAAATAAAATCTTTTTTAAAAAAGACATAAAATTCTGAGATGTTATTTACAAGAGAACAGTTGGTAGGACGTAACAACTACACAGAGAAGGAAAAAAGGGATCTCAAAGAAGACTAAATGACTAGAAATTTCCAGTTCTTGGAAGAAAATGTTGAGTTTTTCCTAAAGTTAGAAGGGATAAACTAGCATGAAAGTTAGTGTTATCATTTCAAAAATAGATCTTTCTCCATAATCTGCAACTCCCAAAAAAGAGAATAATTGTATTCAAACATAACTTAAAATATTATGATATCTTTAGCATTAATTAGAAATGGAAAATCAAAAAAAGAAATGGAATCAATATAATCTCTAATAAGGGATAACTTAAAATTTTTTTAATTTTTCAAAAGGTAAAATGCTTTTGCTTCAGTGACATAGGCATCTGCAGTAAACCTTTGGGGCTTAAATTATTGGCTTGAATTTTCTGTTTCCCACATGTAAACCAAGCCACAAACCTGAGAAGTGTTTTTCTCCTAAGATATTTCTTTTAGCATGAAAGGAATATTAATTTGATACTCTCTTTCAAAATGTTATCTTTGCCCTGGGTTGTTCATACTAGATTCTAGATGGCATATTTGAGAATGCTTTGAACAAGCAAAACTATAATCTTTCCATATGTAAAGCCAGCATGTATTTTAAATTTTTTTTCACAACTACAGTATCACATGCAACTGGGAACAAAGTGTAATGGATGGTGATGACTGTTTGAGAACAGCTTGAACCTCCTTAAAGCCTTCAAGAAGGCTCTGTGAGCTGAATTCAGAAGTGCTGAAAATGAATTTTACTGCAAGCTGTGCTGTTTCAGAGGCAAATTTGCTTTTTTATAACTTATAACTATAGGACTCTCAAGTAAAAGTTCTCGTGTCAATGAAAAGATGGTTGTCCCCCCATGTCCGTCCTGTAGGAGTATTTCTTCTTCGTACAAACCACCCAGACAATCACGCTCAGAATGGTTCCTAAACTACTAATACATTTTGTTCCTATTGCTTGCCACTAATGCAATCAATTGCACTTTTCTATCATTTTATTGGTGTATGGTTCTTGTCTCTGGTGAATGGAAGTACCACTGCTACAGCAAATCAATTGGATTTTCATGTTTTGAGACAAAAGAGAGGTCAAAGAATGAGGTTTTGATTCATGGTCTCCAAGCTTTAAATGTAACATAAAAATAATTGTATCAAGTGCAGAAAAGAGGAAAGGGAAGTGTACCACCCTTGCATTTTACTGTGGCTTTTAATATCCTCAAGGAATAAGCCTTTGTCCTACCTCCTTGGCAGAAACTCTCATTGAGTACAGAGCCACTTTTGTTCAGATTACATTTTTCAAGCTATGCTCAGCTTCAGCAGATTCTTAATGAACAGAAGCCTCTTGCATCCCAGAAAGTCATGTCCCTTCAGTGCGCTGGGATGGTATCTTTCAAGTCCTCACTGAGAGGTCACAAGTAAATGCATTTGGGGAAGACTAATGACCAAGGAGATTTGACACTGGGTACTGCTGTCCTGCCACTGGGGTGACTTCCGCACCTCAACCTGCAACTGGAGCTGGACCTGCTCAAATGGACTCTTTCTTCAGGAGAGCATGCTCTTAGTGACATGGTACCTTGGTTGCTGGAGAAGCATGACACACAGAGAGACATGGATGCCACTCAAGCACATTAGTCCTTTTTTTTTTTTCCTAGGAAAACCCCAGAAAACTCTTTGTTCTTCCCATTTCTCTTAATTCAAGTCCTCCCAGGCAGAAGCCTGGCTCCCATGGTCTTTTCCCTGTGTTGTAACTCTCCCAACCATCTCTGACAGGAATCCTAAAGCAGGCATTTAATGGTGCAGAACAAGCAGGCCAGCCCTCTCCGCAGTGCACCTCGCTGCAAGAAGACTGTGCTCCCCATGACTCAGAATGAATCAGATACGGAGAAAAAAAATAACAGCACAAAGAGGCAGCTTAAGGACTAACTGGCAACCTGTGATCTGGAGAAAGAAGGCTGCAGGACAGATCACAGTTACCCGCCACTGGCTGCCCTGCCTGCTGCATTCTTCGAATAATGGAAAGAATGTAGAGTAGACCTTTTTTCCCAAGGAAATAAAAAAATTCTCTTGTTAAACACACTGCAGCAAAAAAAAAAAAAAAAAAAAAAAAAAAATTCATCTCTGGTCTCGCAAGCTATGTTGTACCAAAATCAAACTATAAGTCAAAATCTTGTTCTTTGCATTTTCATTTTTTACTACCTCAATTTTCTGCCCTTTGTAAAAGCTTTATACATATCTAGATACAAAACTGAAAATGTGTGTGTATTTGTATTTCAAAATATTGGAGGGCAGCCTGAGTGGCTCAGTGGTTTAGCGCCGCCTTCAGCCCAGGGCCTGATCCTGGAGACCCGGGATCGAGTCCCACTTCGGGCTCCCTGCGGGGAGCTTGCTTCTCCCTCTGCCTGTGTCTCTGCCTCTCTCTCTCTCTGTGTCTCTCATAAATACACAAAATCTTTTTTAAAAAAATTGGAAAAGGGACGTTTTTTGGGTTATGCCTACTGTCTTTTTCATTATTTCTAATTAAAATTCAGAAAGTCCTTCACTAGAAACAGCTGGCAAATTTGCTTATATGTAGGAGCAGCCAACTTATGCTGACCCAGACCTATTCTTTCTACTTGCTACTGGAACTTTCCTTCATTCCATCCTTCTCTCTCCTTTTGTTCCTGCATTCCCACTGCTGCCCATCTGCCTTCTCATTCCCACCACTCCACATTCTGCACCTCACTTTTGGCTTCACTTCATGGCTGCTAAGTCATGGAAATTACAATAGGAGGACAAGCTGTCAAGGGAAGACCAGGCAGCTCAAGGCAAGCAGAACTTCTCTGAACACTCCTTGCTTTTGCCACATCTCTGAGAGAGAAAATGGAGGGAATTCCCCAACCTTTGCTCCTCCTCATGGCCTAGCTCCTAGTATCCTGGCCTCAAAGCTGACTGTGGGAGGAGAGAGAAATGGAGGAAAAGACCAGAGGAGGCACAGGGTAAGATGCTCTCCCGCTGCCCCCCACCAGGTCCCACTGTGTACACCCTGACACAATGGAAGCCCTTTGGGAAAGGAGAGGAGCAACACTAGCTAACTGAGCTTAAGGTCTTGCCATCTGGCAGAATGAAGCCCCCAAATACAGATTTATTTGAGTTGCTCTTCTTCATCTGAGTTTGTGGCCTGAGAGTCATACCTGGTACACTGGCAAGAGTACGCTTTCTCAACATTACAAGTATCTACTCTAAATTAACAGCCAACAAAATAACTAACAGTGAGAAACTAGAGGCATTCTCATTCGAAATAAGATTGAAACAAGAAAATCTGCTACTATCATTCTTCTGTTGAACCCAATTAAAAAGGAAAGAAATTGAAAGTAGAAGTGGCACTTTAATTACTGGAAGTAAGGACACAAAAACACCATTATTTGTAGCCCATATGAGAATCAACTGAAAAGCTCTTAATTTTTTTCAAATTTTGGCAAAAAAAAAATCAGATAAATTTAAATAAGATGAATATACACTTTCAAAGTCATCTATAGAGCATCAATACCAAAAAGATGTAATTGGAGAAAACCAAGTTGTGCAAAACAACAATACAAACCATAGAATACCTAAGAATAAAACTAACCTTAAAAAGTGTGATTGATACAAAAAAAGATCGGAATTTTGGTGAAAGATTTAAGATTTACATAAAAGGAGAGACATTCTACATATAACAAAGGAAACACCAATACTACTAGTGGTAATAAAAGGCATCATTTACCTGCTAGAACACTGTGGATGATGGTTAATTGCCTTGAGTTGGAAGACAGTTTGCATTTACAACTGTTAATTTATTCATCCTTTGAATTTATGTAAGGTTTTTGTACACAACTCTCAATTCTTTAAGAGATGACAACAAATTTTGGTTTTCTACTGTCATGTGAGAACATTGAGCCCCAGCAATGTGTCATCATGTGAGGAAAATAAAGCGCTGCAGTTAAATAAAAAAAAAAAGCATCATTTATTAAGAGGCATAGAACAACAGGAATTACTAATTTTAGTTATTTTAGTTAATGATCACCTACTCTATGCCAAGAATTGTTCAAGGTGTTTTATATCTTATTTTCATTTTATTTCATCTCTCCAACCAATCTATCAAGTATTGTTATCCCTATTTTACAGATAATGTATGTCAGAGTATAAAATATATCCTTTAAACACTTTGACATATCTATTAAAATGTCTAGGTCTCAGGACAACTGGGTGGCTCAGTCAGTTAAGAGTCTGCCTTTGGCTCAGGTCGTGATCCCAGGGTCTTGGGATTGAGTCCCACATCCCACATTGGGCTCTCTGCTCAGCAGGAAATTTACTTCTCCCTCTCCCTCTGCCTGCCACTCCCCCTACTTGTTCTCGCTCTCTCTTTCTCTCAAGTAAGTAAATAAATAAATAATATTTTTTAAAAAATAAGTTAAATAAAATAAAATATCTAGGTTTCACCCCTAGAGCATTTTATGTTTAACAAAATACCTACATAAATTGCATGGAATATTTAACGGGACAAAATTATTCTAAATTTCTTCTGAAAGAAGGTGTGAAGGGAAAGACAAAAATTTCAAAGAGTAATTAATGCCAAAGAAGAATGAACAGAGACATTTAAAAACAAACAAACCCTAGCATACACAAATCTTTAATATTTGGTCAAGGAAGCATTGCAAACCAGTAGAAAAATCAATTATTACATTTCAAATGATGCTAAGAAGATTGACTGGTTTAAGAGAAAAAAATGAGCCCCTACTTCAGGTCACCTACTAGACTAAGTTCCACAAGTTTTAAAGAATTAATTTAAATAAACTAGAAGAAACCATATAGCAATAGAGTGAGCATAAAAGCAAAATAAATATAATGAAAAAGTTCAACAGATTTAACTTATAATACAAATTTCTATATTTCATGAATAAAATGTGAAAATAAAAACACGGGGAAATATGTGCAATGTGTATGACAAAGAGTTAATGTATTTACATTTAAAGAAGTTCCATCAATCAATGTTTTAAAAAGACAAAAATCTCAATAGAAATATGAGCAGAGGGCACCTGGGTGGCTCAGTGGTTGAGCATCTGCCTTTGGCTCAGGTCTTGATCCCAGGGTCCCAGGATCGAGTCCCACACCAGGTTCCTCACAGGGAACCTGCTTCTCCCTCTGCCTGTGTTGTGTCTCTGTGTCTCTGTGTCTCTCATGAATAAATAAATAACATCTTTAAAAAAAAGAAATATGGGCAGAGTATGAATAAGCAAATTGTAAAAGAATTGTTTAGATTTTCTATTTATGTTAGAAATAGATGTCAGTTTGGTAAATTATGTTTACTAGGAATTAAATTATTTCACTATTTATTAATTCACTGGAATGAATTTTTATAATATTCTCATATATTTTTAATGTCTATAGTATCTAAAGTGGCATCCTATTTTTAATTCCCAATATTGGTAATATGTACTTCTCTCTTTTTTGGTCAATCTTTCTGGGACAGAATCAATGAGAGTTGATCCTTTCTACTATATGTTTGTTCTGTTCCATTAATTTCTGCCTTTAACTTGATTGTATCTTCCTTTTTCCTTTTTGGGGGTTTAGTTTGCTATTCTTCCAACTTGCTAAGATGGATGTTTAGATTATTAATTTTCATCCTTTCTTGTTTCCTAACATATGTATTAGGGATTAGAATTTCCTTATAAGCAAGGCTGCATTCCTAAACTATAAAGTAATTACAGTGATTTGCCTAAACATGAAGCTACAGTTAACTAAGTGAATTAATTTTTAATAGTAATAATGGGAGATAGTGACAAAGGAGATAAAACATTTGCTCAAAGACAAAAATGGCAAGAGCAGAGACTGACGATAAATGAGCCATGATTTCAGGAAAACAAAATAAGAAGATAACGAGAAAATTTCTCCTAAATGTGAATCAGGTTTTGTCTTTACTTCCTCATTAAGGAAAGTAGTCTCACAACAGATGCTCCATCCTCTTTTAATGGGACTAATGCTCATTTTTCACAAAGCATTGAGATTACCACTATCCCTGAAGTAGCAGGCATTCAGAGAACAGGTTGCAAAATCATTGACCAGAGTTCAATATGCGACAGGAAGGGAGGGGCATTCCTACCAATACTCGCTAAAATTTTAATGAAATTGATGAAGTACAGAGTAACAGAGAAAAAGGCCATAATAACTGAAAGAGGTTCGAACCTATCAGTAAAACTGTCTACTTGGAACAGAACTCTGTCAAGCCACAAACACACAAACACACACACACACATACATACACACACGCAAACAAGCACATGCACCAAAGAGTTTTCAATAAAAAAACTTGAAACTATGACCTTCTTGGACTTCTATTTTCTCCAGTTGTCTGATAGTGGAGTACCGCAAGGCTCCATCCTGATTCTGCTTTCCCTTTTTGATTTATATTCCTGCCTAGATGAGTTTATCCAATCTCCTGGTCTTAAATGATATACACTTTCCCAAGTGTGTATCTCATTCAGATTCTTCTCCCAAATTCCAGATTTGTACACATAATCATATAAAATAGACATCTCCAATTTAGGATATCCAAAATTGAACCCATCTCCTCTAAAATCTGCTCTATATGCAGCCTCTTTCATTCCCAGTTAATGGAAATGCTATCTTTTTTCTCTTCATTTTGAAGTAATTTTAGACTCACAGAGAATCGGCAAAAATAGTATAGAGTTCCTGAGAACTAACAGATTCCCCACAAACTAACATCTTACATAACCATACTACAATTATAACAAGCAGATAATTATGATTGGTATAATACTATTAAATAAATATAGACCTTACTTGGATTTCACTAGTTTTTACACACACTTTAAAAATATTTATTTATTTATTTATTTATTTATTTATTTATTTATTTATTTATTTAGGGTGGGGGGTTGGGAGGGGTAGAAGGAGAGAGAGAATCTCAAGCAGACTTCCCTCTGAGCATGGAGCCTAGAAAGGAGCTCAATCCCATGACCTCAAAATCATGACTTGAGCCAAAACCAAGAGCCAGACACTTAATCAACTGAGCCACCCAGGAGCCCCAACATTTGCTCTTTTTCACTTTGGTATATATAGCTCTATGAAATATTATCACATGTTTAGATTTTTGTAACCAGCAGTAGATACAATGTACATAGAACTGTTGTTCCAGGGACGCCTGGGTGGCTCAGTGGTTGAGCATCTGCCTTCAGCTCAGGGTGTGATCCTAGAGTCCAGGGATCGAGTCCCACATTGAGCTCCCTGCATGGAGACCACTTCTCCTTGCCTGTGTCTCTGCCTCTCTCTCTATGTCTCTCATGAATAAATAAATAAAATCTTTAAAAAAAAAAAAGACCAAAATCTATAAAGAACTTATTGAACTCAACAGCAAAGAAACAAACAATCCAATCATGAAATGGGCAAAAGACATGAACAGAAATCTCACAGAGGAAGACATAGACATGGCCAACAAGCACATGAGAAAACGCTCCGCATCACCTGCCATCAGGGAAATACAAATCAAAACCACCATGAGATCCCACCTCACACCAGTGAGAATGGGGAAAATTAACAAGGCAGGAAACAACCAATGTTGGAGAAGATGTGGAGAAAGGGGAACCCTTTTGCACTGTTGGTGGGAATGTGAACTGGTGCAGCCACTTTGGAAAACTGTGTGGAGGTTCCTCAAAGAGTTAAAAATAGACCTGCCCTACGACCCAGCAATTGCACTGCTGGAGATTTACCCCAAAGATACAGATGCAGTGAAACCCTGGGACACCTGCACCCCGATGTTTATGGCAGCAATGTCCACAACAGCCAAACTGTGGAAGGAGCCTTGGTGCCCATCGACAGATGATGGATAAAGAAGCTGTGGTCTGTGTGTACAATGGGATATTAGCCATTAGAAACGACAAATACCCACCATTTGCTTCGACGTGGATGGAACTGGAGGGTATTATGCTGAGTGAAATAAGTCAATCGGAGAAGGACAAACATTATATGGTCTCATTCATTTGGGGAATATAAAAAATAGTGAAAGGGAATAAAGGGGAAAGAAGAAAAAATGAGTGGGAAATATCAGAAAGGGAGACAGAACATGAGATACTCCTAATTCTGGGAAACAAACAAGGGGTGATGGAAGGGGAGGTGGGCGGGGGGTGGGGGTGACTGGGTGACGGGCACTGAGCGGGGCACTTGACAGGATGAGCACTGGGTGTTATGCTATATGTTGGCAAATTGAACTCCAATAAAAAAAATTTTTAAAAAAGAACAGTTCCAGTATTACCCCAAATAAGTTCCCTCGGGCTACCTATTAATAGTCACATCCTCCTTACTCCAGCCCTAACCCCTGGCACCCACAGATGTGTTCCCCAATGCTATAATTTTATCATATCAAGAATGTTATATAACTGGAATCATATGGTATGTAACCTTTTGAGATGTGCTTTTTTCACTTAGCAGAATATAATACATCTGACACATCCATCCAAGTTGTTGCATGGAATCCTTTTTTTTTCTGAGCAGTACTCAGTTATATAGAAATACTACAGTTTATTTATCCATTCACTTGTTGAAGGACATTTGGATTATTTCTAATTTTTGCCTATTACAAATAAAATTGTTACGGATATTCATCTACAGGTTTTCACTGAATATAAATTTTCATTTCTGTAGGATACATATCTAATTGTGGGATTGCTAGGTTAAATGGTAAGTGGATACTTAACTTTACAAGAAACTGCCAAACTGTTATCTGCACCCCAATGTTTATAGCAGCTGTATCCACAATAGCCAAACTATGGAAAGAGGCCAGATGTCCATCAATATATGATAAAGAAGAGGTGGTATGTATATATACAATGGAATACTCCTCACCCATCAAAAAAATGAAATCTTGCCATTTGCAAAGATGTGAATAGAACTAGAGGGTATTAGGCTAAGCAAAATAAGTCAATCAGAGAAAGACAATTATCATAGGATTTCACTCACATGTAGAATTTAAGAAACAAAATAGGATCATAGGGGAAGGGAGGTAAAAATAAAACAAGATGAAATCAGAGAGGGAGACAAACCATGAAAGACTCTTTTTTTTTTTTAATTTTTATTTACTTATGATAGTCACACAGAGAGAGAGAGAGGCAGAGACACAGGCAGAGGGAGAAGCAGGCTCCATGCACTGGGAGCCCGACGTGGGATTCGATCCCAGGTCTCCAGGATCGCACCCTGGGCCAAAGGCAGGCGCCAAACCGCTGCGCCACCCAGGGATCCCCGAGAGACTCTTAATCATAGGAAACAAACTGAGGGTCGCTGGCTGGGGCGAGGGGGGATGGGGTAACTGGGTGATGGACACCAAGGAGGGCTTGTGATGTAATGGGCACTCAGTATTATATAAGAGTGAGGAATCTCACTCTTACTGACCTCTACCTCTGAAACTAATAATGCATCATATGTGAATTAATTGAATTTAAATTTAGAAACAAAAATAAAACAAAAAAGAAACTGTCAAACTGTTTTCCAGAGTAGCCATGCCATTTTACATTCCTGCCAACAATGAGATCCAGTTCTTCACGTCCTTATCAGCACTTACTATTGCCTGTATTTTTTACCTTAGGTATTCTAACACACACACTGTAGTATCTTATAGTGGCTTTAATTTGCATTTCTCTAATGGCTAATAATGTCAAGCTTATTTCCATGTACTTTCTTGTCATTTTTTGCAGGACTATCTGTTGAAATCTTCTCATTTTCAAATTAGTTTGTTTTCTTCCTGATTTAAAGAGAGAGAGAGAGAGTATGTGTGTATACACATGCATATACATCCTTTGGGGATATGTAATTTGCGAATAATTTTCCCCATATTGTCACTTTATTTTCATTTTCTGAATGGTCTTTTCACGCAGCAAAATTTTTAATTCTAATGAATTCCAATGTATAAACTTTTATTTATTTTGTGAATCATGCTTCTGGTGTCATGTTTAAGAACTTTGCCTACCCAAGGGTCATGAAGATTTTCTTCTATGTTTTCTTCCAAAAGTTTTATAATTTTATACTTAGATCTATGGCAAATTTTGAGTTAATTTTTGTATATGAATATACTATCTTTTTAGTTACTCAAACCAAAAATTTTGAAGTCACCTTTGACTTCTCTCTTACACTCTGTATCAAAACCAAGTTCTACCGATTCTTTCTTCTTGACTGTTCCACATCTGGCCCAACACACTGTTATCTTTCATCAGATTACCACATAAGTCTCTCTTTTTTTCTTTTTTTTTTTTTTTAAGATTTTATCCATTCATTCATGAGAGACACAGGGAGAGGGAGAAGCAGGCTCCCTGCAGGAGCCCGATGTGGGACTCGATCCCAGAACCCGGGATCATGACCTGAGCCGAAGGCAGACGCTCAACCACTGAGCCACCCAGGTGTCCCACTGCACAAGTCTCTTAATTAATCTCCATTTTCTTTCCTTCTGTATAGCCTACCTTCATTACAGCAACAAAAATGATATTTTTAAAGCTTAAATCAGGTCCCTCTTCTGCTACAATTTCTTCAGTGGTTGCCATTTCTCTATATGATCTGCTCCCTTCCTTCCTTCTCTGACCACATGTCTCAAACTTTACCATTCAACATCTCCACTCCCTCCTCACTGGCTCCTTCCTTGTGCTATTTTGACCATGTCAGGTGTATTCCCATCTTTATATGGTTGTTCCCTTGTTTGAAATGCTCCTCTGTCAGATAATCAGACAGCTAACTCCCTGTCTCCTTTAAGACTTTCCTTCAAAGGAAAACTTCCAAATTCATTGCATGAGGCCAGTATCATCCTGATACCAAAACCAGATAAAGACACCACAAAAAAAGAGAGAACTACAGGCCAATATCTCTGATGAGCATACGTGCAAAAATCCTCAACAAAATACTAGCAAGTCGAATCCAACAATACATTAAAAAAATCATTCACCATGATCAAGAGGAATTTATTCCTGGCTTGCAAGTTTAGTTCAATGTCTGCAAATCAATCAATGTGATACATCACACCAATAAGAAAGGATAGAAACCACATGATCATTTCAATAGATACAAAAGCATTTGACAGAGCACAACATCCACTCATGATAAAAAGCCCTCAACAAATTAGGTTTAGAGGGAACATACCTCAACATAATCAAGGCTATATGTGAAAAACCTATAGCAAACATTCATAATCAATGGGGGAAAACTGTGAGCTTTTCCTATAAGGTCAAGAATAAGACAAGGATATCCACTTTCACTATTTCTAGATGACATGATAGTATACATAGAAAACCTAAAAGACTCCACCAAAAAACTACTAGAATTGATAAATGAATTTAGTAATATCACAGGATACAAAATCAACATACAGAAATCTGTTGCACTTCTATACACTAATTATGAAGCAGCAAAAAGAGAAATTGAGAAAACAATCCCTTTTACAATTGCACCCAAAATAATAAGATACCTAGGAATAAACCTAATCAGAGAGGTGAAAGACCTGTACTCTGAAAACTATAAAACACTGATGAAAGAAATGTAAGACAACACAAAGAAATAGAAAGACATTCCATGTTCATAGCTTAGAAGAACAAATATTGTTAAAATGTCTATACTACCCACAGCCCGTATACTACCTCCCTTCCCCTATGATCCTATAGTAAAATGTCTATACTACCACCCCCATTAAATCTATAGATTTAATGTAATCTCTATCAAAATACCAATAACATTTTTCCTAGAACTGGAGCAAACAATCCTAAAATTTGTGTGAAACTACCAAAGACCTCGAATAGCAAAAGTAATTTTGAAGAAGAAAAGCAAAGCCACTCTGCCTCCTCTGTGTGTGTGTGTGTGTGTCTCTATGAATAAATAAACAAGTAAAAAATTAAAAAAATGAAAGAAAAGAAAGAAAGAAAGAAAGAAGAAAGAAAGAAAGAAAGAAAGAAAGAAAGAAAGAAAGAAAGAAAGAAAGAAAGAAAAGCAAAGCAAAGCCAGGGGTATCACAATTCCAGACTTAAAGTTACGTTACAAAGCTGTAGTGATCAAAACAGTATGATACTGGCATAAAAAAACACACATATGTCAATAGAACAGAATAGAAAATCCAGAAATAAACCCACAATTACATGGTTGATTAATCTTCAGCAAAGCAGGAAAGGATATCCAATGGGGAAAAGACAGTTTCCTCAAAAAAGATGTTGGGAAAACCAGTCAGATACATGCAAAAGAATGAAACTGGACCTCTTTCTCACACCATATACAAAAATAAACTCAAAATAAAGACCTAAATGTGAGACCTGAAACCATAAAAATCCTAGAAGATAGCACAAGCAGTAGTGCCTCTAACATAGGCCATAGCAATATTTTTCTAGATATATCTCCTGAAACCAGGGAAACAAAAGTAAAAAATAAACAATTTGACTATATCAAAATAAAAAACTTCTAGACAGTGGAAGAAAGCCATCAACAAAACTAAAAGGCAACCTACAGAATGGGAGGAAATATTTGCAAATGATACATCCAATAAAGGGTTAGTATCTAAAATACATAAAGAACTTTAAAAACTCGACACCCAAAAAAGCCAAATAATCCAATTAAAATGCTCAGAAGACATGAACAGACATGACTCCAAAGAAAACATACAGATGGCAAAGAGGCACATGAAAAGATGCACGACATCACTCATCATCATGGAAATGCAAATCAAAACTATAATGAGATATCACCTCACACTCATCAGAATGGCTAACATCAAAAACAAGAAACAAGTGTTAGTAAAGATGTGGAGAAAGGAGAACCTCTTACATTATTGGTGGGAATATAAACTGGTGCAGTCAATGTGGAAAACAGTATGTTTAAAATAGAACAATCCAGTACTCACTCTGCTGGCTATTTACCCACAGAATACAAAACACTAATTCAAAGGGATGCATGCCCCCCTATGTTTATAGCAGCATTATCTACAATAGTAAACTATGGAAGCAGCCCGTGTCCACTGATCGATAAATAAAGAAGCAAGTGATATACATATATAATGGAATATTATTCAGATATGAAAAAGAATGAAGGGGCAGCCCGGGTGGCTCAGCAGTTCAGCATCTGCCGTCGGCCCAGGGCGTGATCCTTGAGTCTCAGAACGAGTCCTGCGTCGGGCTCCCTGCATGGAGCCTGCTTCTCTCTGCCTGGGTCTCTGCCTCTCTCTGTGTGTGTCTCTCATGAATAAATAAATAAAATCTTTTTTTAGAATGAAATCTTGCCATTTGCAACAAGGATGGAGCTAGAGAGTATAACCTGGTGAAATAAGTTAGTCAAAGACAAATGCCATAGGATTTTACTCACCTGTGGAATTTAAGAAACAAAAGAACAAAAGGGAAAAAAAGAGAGAGAGAAACCAAGAAACAGACTCTTAACTATAGAGAACAAGCTCGTGGTTAGCAGAGAGGAGGTATGTGGGGCATGCAGAAAATAGCTGATGGGGATCAAGGGGTGCACTTGTGTGAAAACCAGGTTATATATCTGTTGAATCACTACATTGTACACCTAAAACTAATATAACACTATTAACTAAATTGGAATTAAAATATAAAAAGACAAGACTTTGCTTCCATATCACCTTTGCAATTAAGTCTTCCCAGATCAATCTAAAATTTCCACTTGCTGCTTGTCACCTCGAACATTCCCGATCACCCTTACCTCACCGTACTTCTGTTTCCACAGCACTTACCATGTCCTCATGCATCTCCCAGGTCACCTATTCATCACATCTATTGTCATACTGTCTGTCCCCACCCTGCTAGACAATAACAATAACTGACGCATCCCATGTGTCCGGAAGTGCCTGGCAATAAGCAGGTACTTAAGGTACTTATAAGGCTTTCTTTGAATGACAGAATGATGGCACTTCTTAAATCAGTGATCCTCAAAGTAAGCTCTGCCATGCCTTGGGGTTCCCAATTCCCTCCCAGGAACCCAGAAGTCAAAATGATTTTCATGATGACATTGAGGTGATAATTGCATTTTCTATTGTATTGTCACTTGTGCTGATGGTGCAAAAAACAACGTGGCTAAAACTGCTGGCACTGACCAAAGCAGTGGCACCGAATTATTCTCATCGTCATTTACTGTTCTTCGTTGCCCTGTGCTTGCAGTTAAAAAAAAAAAAGAAAAGAAAAGTCAGTTTTGCATAAGAATGCCCTGGATAAAGCACGGAAAAAAGTGTTAGTTCTCAATCCTTAAGTATACTCCTGCTTAATATTCTATGTTCTGAAACAGGAGGTCCTCATAAAGTGCTTCTGCTGTATACCAAAGTGCATTGGCTCGTTCAAGGAAAACAACCTGTGTGAGAGTATTTAAGTTGTGAGCTGAACTAGACACCTTTTGATAGAACACCAGGTTGTCTTAAAAAGATACTGGCTTGGTATGGTTATTTGTATGGTTATTTGGATTTGCATATTGGTGGACATTTTCACTTCACATTCTAGTTACTTTAAGGAAAAGAACACAGTAATTGCTGTCAATTACAAACTCTAATCTTTCAATATAAATTAGAATACTGGAAATTCATATCCTGCACCATGCGCTTTTAAGCTTCCCACTACTTAGATTTTCCTGATTTAACTTGTAATATTGTAAATATAAATAGATGTAACCCACATAAACAAAAACTCTTTGAGTTTTTCAACAATCTTTAAGGGGTCCTGAAAACAAAGTTTGAGAACAGATGATTTGTGTCAATCGTTGTGCAACTGTCCTCATATTTACAACCTAGGTGCCTCCATGGATAGTTACGGGCGGAACTCTGAACATCTGCACTGAGAGGCTCCAGCCCACTGCCCTTCTATAGATTATTCATTTTTGCTGTACAACTAAGAGTCACTTTTTAAAAAAAGATTTTATTTATTTATTCATGAGAGACACAGGGAGAGAGACAGTCAGAGACACAGGCAGACGGAGAAGCAGGCCTCATGCAGGGAGTCCGATGTGGGTCTTGATCCCAGGTCTCCAGTATCAGGACTTGGGCTGAAGGTAGTGCTAAACCCCTGAACCACCCAGGCTGCCCCTATGAGTCACTTTAAAGGTAAGGCAACTATAGCTGAGATCATGGCTCGGTGGCACCGAGAGGTCTTGGTGATCAGGAGAGAAGGATTTGCCACAAGATTGACCACCCTATAATGAACCTTAGAGGTTTCCAAAGCAGACATCACCTGAAATCTCATGGCTTTCTGACAACTTCTCAAAAGAATTATGAGTACTATTTGATTTGCTGGAAAGCATAAATATTGCACATCAAGAAATGTTTTTTGTGTTTGGGATTCACTTCACATTGTAATCCCTTAACCTTAGAAATAAAGTTCCACATTGGAACTAAAACTATAAAAGAATATACGTATTTATTCACCAGCTTTCACAAACATATTGAAACTGAATGCCAGGAAACAAAAATATTCAGGAGTAATTTTCTGCAAGTAAACATAAATATTAGCGCTCTTTCTCAGGAGTGTTGTAATACAACAGCCAGTGAAAACATAATTTCGCACATCTTCTGGTTTCAAGAAAAACATCTTATTAATTGATATCAAATCAGTTTTTTTTAAAGATTTTATTTATTCATGAGACACACAGAGACAGAGACACAGGCAGAGGGAGAAGCAGGCTCCATGCAGGGAGCACGACATGGGACTTGATCCCGGGTCTCCAGGATCACACCCTGGGCTGAAGGCAGGCGCTAAACTGCTGGGCCACTGGGGCTGCCCTTAAATCAGTTTTTATCGTATTTAAGGATATTTTTAATCGTCAAGCTAATTTCTCAAAAAAAAATTTTCCTGGTACATTTTCTCATTTTCATCTTCAATTTCTTACCAGTTCTCAGTATGTGTTTTAGTCAGAACTCTTTCTACTGTAGGTGCTAGAAATCTAAGTTAAACTAAACAAAAGAGAAAGAGGAAGAAAAGGAAGAGGAATTAGCTCACAGAAAAACAGAGGCCCTGGGATCCCTGGGTGGCGCAACGCTTTGGCACCTGCCTTTGGCCCAGGGCGCGATCCTGGAGACCTGGGATCGAATCCCACGTCGGGCTCCCG
The DNA here is from genome assembly GCF_003254725.2 of Canis lupus dingo. Taxonomy (NCBI): domain Eukaryota; kingdom Metazoa; phylum Chordata; class Mammalia; order Carnivora; family Canidae; genus Canis; species Canis lupus. The sequence continues at coordinate 30,587,385 of NC_064245.1, forward strand.
GTGCATGGAGCCTGCTTCTCCCTCTGCCTGTGTCTCTGCCTCTCTCTCTTTCTCTCTGTGACTATCATAAATAAATAAAAAATTAAAAAAAAAAAAGAAGAAGAAGAAGAACAGAGGCCCTGATGTTGAGCTTAAGCACAGCCAGATCTAGGGACTAAAGTCTCTAGGACTTTTTGTCTCCACTACCTGTCTCTACTTGGCTGCATTGTCACAATCATGCCTGGTCTCTTATCAGATTAACAAATGAGGCAGAAAGGGAATTTCATTCTTCCAGCATCTTTAATCAATCTCTCTCCTTCCCGCCCTCTCTCTCTCTCCGACTTCCTCTCCCCCTACCTCTCTCTCTTTCTCCTCCCCCCCCAACACACACATGCACACACAAACACACACACAGAGGTTGGCCATGGCTGGATCATGTTTCTACCTCTGTGTGCTCAACCAGATAGTAAACTAATTGGCTCAGCCCTGGTCACATGCTGCCTTCATCAGGGTTCTCCAGAGAAATATAACCACAGGGATACTATAGATTCATGATGATGAATTAGCTCACATGACTATGGGGGCTGAGAAGTCCCATGACCTGCTGCCTATAAGCGAAGACCCAAGAAAGCTGGTGGTGGTGTTCCAGTCTGAGCTCACAGACCTAAGAACCACAGGAGTTGATAGTGTAAATCCCAGTCCAGGGGCAGAACACTGATGTCCTGGCTCAAGCAAGAAGCCAAGATAGGAATGAGTTCTCTTTTGCTCTGATTTTTGTTCCCTGAGGCCCTCAATGGATTGGATGAGAGCCACCCATGCTGGGGAGGGCAATCCACTTGGATGTATGCTTTCAAATGCTCATCTCATCCAGAAACACCCTCACAGACACACTTAGAGGTTTAACGTTCCATCTGGGCACCCCTTGGCTCAGTCAAGTTGACACATAAAATTAGCACATGTGCCAACCCTGTAAGGGTATGCAGATGTGTGAGACTCCATTATAGACATACCTCTAGGGACAAATGGATTTGAGGAGAAATGGATCCACACACAAAAAAATGCCAGCCAATAAAAAGAGCTTTCTGCTGCCATATACAGAATCCCTGTTCATTTGTACTCCCTGCTCCCGTCGCTGAGCATCTTACACAGACAGGATAAAATTTCCATAAGTAAGCAGTGCTTGACATAATCTTTTTCAGAATCATTACTCTGTAATTTTAAAAACTGTCTGATTTGAGGGATTAGAGTAAACTGACACTAGAAAATCAATCACCTCTCACTCATCTCACCACAGCGGACTATTCAAGACAGAATAAATTCAAATTGGCAGTAGTTAAATTATTATAAAAGTAGAGGGCTGCGTTAGACAATTCACTGGATAAGTCATTCAGGAAGTCCATCAGAAAAGACAGGCAATGTGGATCTGCTTAATAGGAATTGAGTTTTTCCTCCAGAAACATTACAGACCAGTGTTTCTAGATACTAGTATAAGGGAAACTCACAACTGTATCTTGATTTTATGAAAGGATTCCAACCTAAGATGGAACCAGAGGATATGAAATGGAGAATCTCATGCCTGTGCTGTTGGAAGAACTGAGAGACTGATTTCCCATAAATGCCTGATTTATAAAAGATGGAAACATACTCCTGAGCAATGAACATCCATCAAGAATCTCTGCCTATCTTCAAGCTAATGAGCTTCTTGGCTGGACTCCCCTTCTTCGTACTCCTTGCCCATAAATACAAACCTGCAAAGCCTCAAGGGGTGCACCTACAGCTTGCTATAAGTTCATATTTTCAAATTGCAATTCCTTTGCTGCAGAATAAACTCAATGTCAGATAATTTGAGCTTCCTTCAATTTACCTCTTTCTTTAGGTTGCCAATTTGTTCTCAAAATGCCAGTCTACAAGCCACAGGGGCCCCTCTGTGTCCAGGTGTCTAGCTGCAGGGGACACCGAGGTGCCGCATCTTTACCCCCTCCCCATGGCCGCTTCAGGACAAGAAGCCCGTTGGATTCATGAAACAAGGAGGCCCTGAGACAGGCGGTTCCAACGCTGCGGCAGCCTTCTTAAGCAAGCCGAAATCTAAGTTTATAAATGCCTGAAGGTCACAAAATTGAAAGCTCAGTTCGACCAGTCACAGTCAACTAGGCTTTAGGCTGTAAATCTCTCCCCGGCTCCCGCCTATGGCAAAGCGCTCTGACCATTTTCGCTTGGCCCTGCCGCATTCCTGTTGGTTTCCGCTCAAATGAATTTTTTTTTTTTTTAGATATTATGTATTTATTCATGAGAGACCCGGAGAGGCAGAGGCACAGGCCGAGGGAGAGGCTCCTGAGGCGGATCGGCGCTCCAGTGCTCCCGGTGGGCTCGATGCTCCCGGTGCTGGAGGTGCTCCCGGTGGGCTCGGTGCTCCCGGTGCTGGTGCTGCTCCCGGTGGGCCTGGTGCTCCCAGTGGGCTCGGTGTTGGCGCTGCTGGCGCCGCTGCCAGTGCTCCCAGTGGGTCCGATGCTCCCAGTGGGACCGATGCTCCCGGTGGTGGTGGTGCTCCAGGTGGGCCTGGTGCTCCTAGTGGTCCCGATGCTCCCAGTGGGCCTGGTGCTCCCAGTGGCCCTGGTGCACTCCAGTCTGCGCTGGGCCAGCTGCCCATGGAGGCACAGAGCCTGTGCCTTCACTGCCCATGTGTCCTTCACCTGTCAGATGAACTTCTCTTATCTGAATCTTTGTCCCAGAAAAGACAGAAACAGAAAAAAAAAGTTTTAAAGCATGTCTTGAGAGGGCCATCCAATGCTTTCCTTATACTTTAGTATAAGGACTTTTTTCCTCCCAGCTTTATTATAATTGACAAATAAGAATTGTATATATTTAAGGTGTACAACGTGATTACATATATATATATATACACACACACACATACATATGTGAAATGATCACCACAATCTAAGTGGTTAATACATCCATCACCTCGCAGGATTACCATTTGTCTGTGTGTGTGCATGTGTGTGTGTGCATACAGTGCGTGTGTGCATGCAGTGACTACACTTAAGATCTTGTAGCAAATCTTAAATACATAAAACAGTATTATTAACTACAGTCACCATGCTGTACATTAATTAGATCCCCAGAACATACTTACCTTACAAACTGAAAGCTTGTACAGCACACATACCTTAGTCCAGTAAGGTGCCATGTTTCCAGCAGTCACTCTTTGACCAAACTGGAAGACCTATGGCATAAAAAAGAGAGGAAAAGGTCTATGAATAATATGCACTTGAGGGCACCTGAGTGACTCAGTGGTTGAGCATCTGCCTTCAGCTCAGGTCATGACCCCGGGCTCCTGGGATCAAGTCCCACATCAGGGTCCCTGCAGGGAGTGTGCTTCTCCTCAGCCTATGTTTCTGCCTCTCTCTGTGTATCTCTCATGAATAAATAAAATCTTTAAAAATATATGTATACATATATATACATATATACATATATATACACTTGATAACTGCGTGACAGCATTTAGGCCCCCCCCCCTCCAAAACAACAATGTAAAAAGAATAGAAAATAAAGTTAGTGAGGGAATAGCTAAAGTTATCTAGTTTCTTGTATCAACTCTCAATCTTCCTGCGTTGAAATGAATAGATTAGAAGTCAACAGGTATGAGACAGGAGACAGGAAGCATTTACTAGAGGGCCCCATCATTTACTATATGGCCCCAAACTGCTGCGCTGCTTCATTTTCTGATCTCTTCCTTTGGTGTCTGCACTCTAATACCGCGGAGCAAGACCCCTTGTCTAACTGACATACATTAATTATCACCTATAGAAGGTGCAGATCATATTCTATTTGTTCTGCCTAAGATGGCAGGAAGTCAAGCAATACATTTTGAAAGAATATTATTTACTTGGTTAAAGGAAAAAGGCGGCTCTCAAAGGAGTCCAGAAAAATTCTTCTAATAGATCTTTCCCCACAAAGTCATATAAGCTATTTATATTATATCTAAGATGCTTCCCCCATTTCTTAATTAAATTTTTTTTAAAGATTTTACTTATTCATCCATGAGACACAGAGAGAGAGAGGGGCAGAGACACAGGCAGAGGGAGAAGCAGGCTCCACGCAGGGAGCCCGACGTGGAACTGGATCCCAGGACCCCTGGGTCACGACCTGAGCAAAAGGTAGACACTCAACCGCTGAGCCACCTAGGCGTCCCATCTTAATTAAATATTTTAAAGGCAAGTCTTATAGCACTTGTGTTTCACATATATTAAGTATTTGTTCAAGTGATGTTTGGCAAGTATTATACTAAATGAGCAATTTAAAAACGGAGGTATTGACATCCACATGCAGAAGAATGAAACTAGACCACTCTCTTTCACCATACACAAAGATAAACTCAAAATGGATGAAAGATCTAAATGTGAGACAAGATTCCATCAAAATCCTAGAGAAGAACACAGGCAACACCCTTTTTGAACTCGGCCATAGTAACTTCTTGCAAGATACATCCACGAAGGCAAAAGAAACAAAAGCAAAAATGAACTATTGGGACTTCATCAAGATAAGAAGCTTTTGCACAGCAAAGGATACAGTCAGCAAAACTCAAAGACAACCTACAGAATGGGGGAAGATATTTGCAAATGACATATCAGATAAAGGGCTAGTTTCCAAGATCTATAAAGAACTTATTAAACTCAACACCAAAGAAACAAACAATCCAATCATGAAATGGGCAAAAGACATGAATAGAAATCTCACAGAGGAAGACATAGACATGGCCAACATGCATATGAGAAAATGCTCTGCATCACTTGCCATCAGGGAAATACAAATCAAAACCACAATGAGATACCACCTCACACCAGTGAGAATGGGGAAAATTAACAAGGCAGGAAACCACAAATGTTGGAGAGGATGCGGAGAAAAGGGAACCCTCTTACACTGTTGGTGGGAATGTGAACTGGTGCAGCCACTCTGGAAAACTGTGTGGAGGTTCCTCAAACAGTTAAAAATATACCTGCCCTACGACCCAGCAATTGCACTGTTGGGGATTTACCCCAAAGATACAAATGCAATGAAACGCCGGGACACCTGCACCCCGATGTTTCTAGCAGCAATGGCCACGATAGCCAAACTGTGGAAGGAGCCTCGGTGTCCAACGAAAGATGAATGGATAAAGAAGATGTGGTTTATGTATACAATGGAATATTACTCAGCCATTAGAAATGACAAATACCCACCATTTGCTTCAACGTGGATGGAACTGGAGGGTATTATGCTGAGTGAAGTAAGTCAGTCAGAGAAGGACAAACATTATATGTTCTCATTCATTTGGGGAATATAAATAATAGTGAAAGGGAATATAAGGGAAGGGAGAAGAAATGTGTGGGAAATATCAGAAAGGGAGACAGAACGTAAAGACTGCTAACTCTGGGAAACGAACTAGGGGTGGTAGAAGGGGAGAAGGGCGGGGGGTGGGAGTGAATGGGTGATGGGCACTGGGGGTTATTCTGTATGTTAGTAAATTGAACACCAATAAAAAATAAATTTAAAAAAAAATAAATAAATAAAAATAAAAACGGAGGTATTTTACTCACAATTGGGTCATAGATATTCCATATAAATATAAATATGTAAACAAAAGCCTACCAGTGTTGTACTCCTGTCACAAGTAATCACTTTAAAATATCAATTTACCTTAATAGTCCAAGCAGCTCATGAAAATTCATTGTCGGGGAAGGACTGAAATGAGTCAGAAGAACTGAAATGAGTCAGGAGAACAATATGTTCGTCTTTTACCTCAATTATCTTTACATAATTCCTAATTTTGTGATGAAACATTTTGGAACAATAAGGTTCTTAAAAACCTACTGATTGCTTCAGTACATGCCAAAGATTCAGTCAGATATTTTAAAAGTATATAGGAAAGAGAAGTTGCAGTAAATTCATTGTAAATCTTCACTTTCATAAAAAAAATCTTTACTTTTTAGGAATCTGACAGTTTTTAAAGCAGCAACACTCCTAAGACAATCCACACTTAAGAAAGAGGACATTGGATCTGATGTTGTAACTGTAACTCCATGGATTCAGAGCAACTGTACTTTTTCTGAACCCACCTTCGGATGCAGTAGTACAGTAGTGACACCACCACAACTAAAAACAGTCGGCCTCATGATGACATTTTAAATTATATCAGTAGCCCCCCAAAAATGTACAGCTCCCCTCTGGGGAGTCTCTATCTTTCCATCATAAGATTATTGACTTGTGGATTGGTTTCCTAAGAACATATGTACATCAACTCCCAAAAGAGAGAGATTGGAAGGAGTGCAGAGCAAGTTTACTTAGAGTTCTGAGAATGGAGTCTTGCTGCACCTGAATTTCAGCATGACTCCTTATTGCCATGGCCATATTATTCATTTCTCATACCTTTCTTCCTGTGGTAATGGATGATTCCATTGGGTTCATATGTATTCTGGTTCCACTGACCTTTGCTTAGGATTAAGGGACTGATGCTCCGATGGCTCTGACACAAGTAAGGAGCCAAAGGGTTTGTATTTTGTCAACCTCCCAGTAAAGGACTAAATGTTTCCTTCTTTGAATGATAGTTATGGCGACTTCCCTTGGCCTTATGAATAGAGACATGAAAGCCATAAATAAAATATTAGCAAATCAAATCCAACAATATGTAAAAATAATTAATGCATAGCAGCAACTACAGTCTTAGGTATTTACCCAAGAGAACAAAAACGTGTCCATAAAAAGACATATATATGAACGTTAATAACACCTCAAACTGGAAACAGCCCAAATGTCCACCCACAGGTGAATAAATGCAGTGGTACTCAGTAAAAAAAAACAAAAAAAAAAAGGGGGACAAATTATACTGATAAACAAAATAACATGGATGAATTTCACAAACATAACACTGGGTGAAAGTGGCCAGGACGAGGGTACATACTCTGATACCGCTTATTTGAATTTCCAGAATAAGTTAAAAGTCATCTATAGTGATTTTTAAAAAATCAGACTGGCGTTTTGTTGAGGTGAAGATTGGGGGAATGTTTAGTCCATTGGGGATACTACAACAAAGCACCATAAACGGGGTGATTTAAACAATAAACATTTATTTCTAACAGTTCTGGAGGCTGGAAGTCTAAGATCAAAGTGTTGATCAATTCAGTATCTGGTGAGAGCACACTTCCTGGTTCATAAATTGGGGATAAGTTATAAAAATTTTATCATGTTATAACCTCTTGCCCCACTCTTCTCAAGAATTATTTCTTATCCTCTCAAGGGTTCCCAGGAATAAAGAAGGATTCTGTAACTTGAAGGAAAATGGGATACTAATCAAACAAAAACAACAGTTTTCTATTCAGCTTTTCTAAAAGATTGGTACTTTGCTCAATTACTCTTTGATATCAAATTTAAGTGTTTCCTGACATGATATAATCCTATTTCTAAACATTAAGATTTTCTCTCCCCTATTTATAGAAAGCAGGTACTTATAGATATGAATATTAAAATGACTTTATTTTCACTCAGTTGCAGTTGCTTTATCTCATTTTTAAAAAATATTTTATTTATTTATTCATGAGAGACACAGAGAGAGGCAGAGACATAGGCAGAGCGAAAAGCAGGCTCCCTGCAGAGAACCTGATGAGGAACTCGATCCCAGGACCCCAGGATCATGCCCTGAGCCAAAGGCAGACACTCATCCACTGAGTCACCCAGGTGTCCCTGCTTTATCTCATTTATTGGATCTGTAATCAGGTCCAGGATATAAGTATTGTATTATATTCTTTCTTCCTTTCTTGTTTTCCTAAGAACATTTCCCCAGATTCATAATAGGAGACATTTTTTTACAAGTTATCCCAAAATTTATGTCTAAAAAAAAGTATGTCCTTTCATTGTTTGTTTCTGTCAAAGTTTTAAATGGCAAACAACAAAAGCTACCTTGGCTGGCTGAAGAGGAAAAAGAATTAATTAAAGGTCAGCAAGTAGCTCCCAGAAGCTAAGACCAGACTCGGACACTGAGCATCCAGAACAATGTCCAACACTCCGCAGGAGCCACTACAGCTCAAACGCCCCTGCTGTCACCGGTCAGCCCCTCTACCACCACTTGCGTGGATGGGGCCCAGCTCATGCTGAGTGCTGCTCAGGAGTGGATACCAGAAATTCTGACAGTGACGCCCCAAAGAGCCCAACACTTTTGTTGCAGCACTTGCCAAATAACAGATTCCGCATGCTTCCTTCCTCCCATTGCCCACTTCCCAGTCAGCCACATGCAAGGGCAACTGATTGGTGGAACCTAGGCCACACACCTGTACCCTTGCTGCGAGGGAATCGAGGAAAGCCAGTTTTCAGTTTCAACCCCGGGGCGGTGGGGGGAGGGGGGACTCATAAAACAGGATGTTTTGCAAACATTAGAAAAGTGTTCAAAGGGTGCTGGGCAATCAGAAATGCCCACAATGACAAATGTCCACAATAAGCCCTAAAGGAGACATTTGCCTTTGTTAGTGAGTGCTTCCTTTATCCTACAGTTCCAGTAAATACTCATCAACTGAAATGTGGAAGTGATGATACCTAACAAGCACGTAGTGTGCTACTGCACAGAAGACGACGGCACGGCACTGAGAGCAGTATAATGCAATCGTCCCTCATTCTACATATGTCAGATGCAGTGGGACTTCAGATGAAATCCCAACTTTGAGGCAAAAATGCTATTTGTAAGCATGGAAAAAAAAATTTGCACAAATCAGTCACTTGCTCCTAAATTCATCCATCTTGTAACTCAAAAAATGCATGTATTGAGAATCAGATTAATCTCTTAATTGATAAGTAAGATGCTCTGACCATTTGAATTGCAAATAATAATTGTGCCTTTTATAGCCATTCTCATATTTACACAATAATATAACAACATTAACTTTCAAAATGATCACTTCTATACCTTTTTTTTTCTATACCTTTATATAAGTGCAAAGATGGACTCCTGTCTGTCTAGGTACAGGTCTATTTCTCTCTGTGTACCTGTTGACAACACAAATAATAAAACTTTTTTCCACTTTTCCCTGTCGGCAGCAGTGATATACAGCATGGCAATCTTGGGGTGTCTGATTAAAGTACAGAAAATTAAGTTCATTACCCCTTTTGTATTATTTTCTAAATGTTTTCTTTGCAGAAGCACTGCATCCTTTTTCCTCGCTTAGGAGCCTTGATGGCCATGCAGATGTGTATCACACTGCCCCCTGGTGTGGCTGAAGGAATCTTCCTTTCATTCTGTAGAAGCTACACAGACTGCATTGCTGAGTCATGCTGCAGGCTAAGCTTTGTTCGGAAGGCATTTGCAGACCTACCTAAGTGAACAGAGGTTTGGATCAACAGCAAACACAAATTATTGTACAGAGTACTGGAAAAACCATAATTACTTAGCATTTTTAATTCAGCAAGTATTTATTTAGGGCCCACTGCACATAGGCCTGTGCTTGGTCCCCCAGGTGACACAAAAAGGAAGAAGGCACAATCTGCCCAGAGGACCCAGCAATATACCGCAGATACACAGCATTATGCAATGTGAGTTAAGCAGATGGAGTGCATGAGGTGGGAAGACATCAAAAGAAATAAAATAAAATAAAAAAAAAACAAAAGAAAAAGCAAAACTGGGCTTCTTAGGGGAAGTAGTATTTTATATAGGCTTTGAATAAGATTTGGGATTTTATGGGCTGCAATAGGGAACTGAGGAAGAAGAGGAAAAAATACATGCCAAAAATAATAAAATAATGAAACCTCTAATTTAAAAAAAGGAGTCTTGGGGCATCTGGGTGGCTCAGTCAGTTAAGCAACGACTTTTGGTTTGGGTTCAGATTATGATCTCAGAGTCGAGATATAGAGCCCCACCGCACCAGTGCACAGTCAGCTTGAGATTCTCTGTCTTTGCTCCTCCCCCAGCTCTTGTACACTCTTGTGCACGCATGCATGCATTCTCTTTCTCTCTCACTTGCTAATAAATAAATAAATAACTACATGAATAAAATCTTATTATTTTTCATCAGCAAAGTGTACAAGAGAAAATTTAAAGTATTCACAGTCACCTATGATTAGAATTTTATTATTAGGAGGGTGAAAGATATTTAATTAGCAATACAATTAAACTTTTTTTCCTTGAAAAGTAATTTCTAAATGACAGTGTTGGATAGCAATATTTCCATTGAATTTTCTTCAAATCCCTTTTGCCTCAAAAAAAAAAAAGATAAAAACCCTCCCATATATTTTCCATACTTTTATTAAGACTGGATTATTTATAATTTAAAATAATTTATTTTTTTAAATATTTTATTTATTTATTCATGAGAGAGAGAGAGAGGCAGAGACACAGGCAGAGGGAGAAGCAGGCTCCATGCACGGAGCTTGGTGTGGGACTTGATCCGGTCTTCAGAATCAGGCCCTGGGCTGAAGGCAGGTGCTAAACCGCTGAGCCACCTGGGCTGCCCTATACTTTAAAATAATTTAGATTACATATTTACATTATATAAATATATATCATATATTCACTGGTCATAGTGAATTTATATCTGTTCACTTTTAAAGCTCTTTTTAGGGATCCCTGGGTGGCGCAGCGGTTTAGCGCCTGCCTTTGGCCCAGGGCGCGATCCTGGAGACCCAGGATCGAATCCCACATCGGGCTCCCGGTATATGGAGCCTGCTTCTCCCTCTGCCTATGTCTCTGCCTCTGTTTCTCTCTCTCTGTGTGATTATCATAAATAAATAAAAATTAAAAAAAAAAAAAAGAAAAAAAAATAAAGCTCTTTTTAAAGAAATGTGGGTAATCTATGTGACTTGATTCTTAGAAATTGACCAAATCGATTACATCTTCTCATTATTCTCATAGTAAACTTAATGCTTCTATACTGTGTATGTTTCTGTCAGCATCTTCAGTTGTGATTTCAATTATTTGAATTATAGTCTATATAGGGTTATCATGGTATTTTGCAATCTTATTTAAATTTGATTTTGCAGAAGAACATGTTTTGGCATATGTTCTTAGAATTCTATGTGTTTAGACACATTTGATGAGTGTACAATGTCATAGAAAATAAACCAATGACATTTAAATTTTCATTAAAATAGTTTCAAATACCGACCCACACATCCTGGGAAAAGAATGACTCACGTCAGTTAAATGATAACCAACACAAAGTTCTTTTTAAATATGTAATTCTATCAACCCATAACTTTAAAAAAAAAACCTTTATTTTTTTCAAATTATTAGAATCTACATATTTTTTAGAGGGTTTATGATAGAGCTTGCTTTATATAATATCAGGATTATGTATCTTATTTATCTTAGTGGATAAAGATGACACTTGAGATTTGCAAAAACTCACTTTTTAAAGTCATTCTTTTCTGGTGTTTCTAGAAGATAAATAACTTTTAATTGACTTGGTTTATATATTTGCTTTTTTTCTTGTTAATAAAAACTCTAAAGGGCAAATAACATTCTAAAAATTAATTCTTATACCTTACAGGTAAATACATAATACAGTATTGTACCTATAATAATGGTTAACATTTTATCACAATTCCCCACATACCACCCAACTATTGAATGTATTTCTGGTCTAATGATTTAATTATGCAGAATTTTGATACAATTAGGAGCAAAATATGTGAAGTGGCCTCGCACATTGCTTGATACATAACTCAAGTACTTTTGAGTTTAGCACCGCAAAATATAAGGACATGCCCTTCCTCTCAGAGTGGAAATCACATCTCTTATTAATGTGGCATTTTACTATTTTGTAGAAAGAAGCTCAGTTCAAATTAAAATTGTTTATCCAAGATTCACACATGTGTGACTAAAGGGGCTATGAATATCATCAATAATGTAACAGTGATGTGCTGTTCTTCAGCCAGGTATATGTACTCTACATCTTTTGACTCATGGAATCCTCACAAGGATGTCTAGATAAGTAATATTATTGCCCGATGATTTTGCAGTTAACACAAGTGACACACACAGAGGTTAAAAGTAATTTGCCAAAGGTTACACAGCTAGTAAAGGGCAGAGGTGATGTTCAAACCCAACAAAATTGTGTTTGGGGTCTGTGAGCTTAACTATTACTCTATAATAACTAGAGTCTGTTTCTAGAAAGGTCTTTAAAGGAGTATTAAAGTAGTCCACAGAAAGACTTGTCAAGGACAAAGGGCCAATGTGAAAAGAAGAAAGGAATTTTGAGTGTTGCTTCTACTGCACCCTGTGTGTGGCCTGAAATAAGTTTCTGGGAAATGGAGCTCTAAATGAGAATGAACTTAGATGAGAATTAATTAGGGTAACATTAGCTCCTGTACACATAAGCCTCAAATTTTTAGTAATTTAGAATAGTAGAAATGTAGTTTTTAAATTGTGGTAAACTATTATTAACAATTGACCATTTTAATCATTTTTAAGTGTACAGAGAATGTATTTTTGCTTATAGAGGAGTCCAAGGTGTTCTAGTTCCTTCCATCCTACATTCTGACATTCCCTCAGGTCTTAGAGTCAGCTGAAGGAGAAAGAAAGGAAAGGGAGTTACATCTACTCCTTAAACTCCTTGGCCTGGAAATGATACACATCAGCTCTGTGAAGTTGTGAATGTGAAACTGTGGTGAACTCATTCCATGATTCCACTGAATGCACAGGTGGGGTGGGAGACTCAAAAACTTTTGAAATCTCAGGCAGCTGTTTCTTGGTACTAATTCTACATAATGGAATTCCGGTAGACAGCTGGCCATCTCTGCCAGAAGGTCCTTCTCACTAAATTCTCTCTAGTCACTGGCACCACCAGAAGCACTACTTTGGAACCCAGGAAAAACACAGAAGAATACAGGGATCCTTCCCACATTCTTAGAGAACCTATTGGTGCCATGACATTTTTGTCAGGTCAAGGCTCTATCATCGATGTCTCTATCAACAGTGCACAACACTAGCAATCTGCTAACAATAGGTGCCGATACATTCAGCAGACACATTAATTATTGACAGGGCAGAGTGGCCAGCAATATGCCTTTGGCAGCTGACTGAGAGAGCAGAGCCATCTTGGTGGATGTGGGAGGTGAAGACACCTTAGGCAGGATCAGCAGGGTCTCTGGAGCTATTTGAGGTCCTGGCAGCAGGTCACTTAGGGAAGGGGACATTTCCTGGGGACCTGAGAAGACACTCTGTGACTGTGCATGAACTAGCCACTATGATTCACCAGGAAGCAGTCAGGGGGAAGGCTTGTTTTAAGATAGGTTGTTAGGGACCAAACAAAGGAAATATTATAGAGACTTTGGCTTTACTCCAAGGCTGCATGAGCTTGAAACTGAAAAAAAAAAAAAAAAAAAAAAAAAAGTCTGAAAAATCATCACAATTTCCTGTATATTATCAAACTAAATTTATTGGGAATGTAGTCTTGGTCCCATGATTTAACGACACAGAATTTTGTAACAAACTAATAGCAAAATATATGTTTCCCGAGGATAAAGGTCACCATGAGATAGTGAGTGATGAGATAGTACATGGGAAGAATCCAAACTTACAGGTCAGGGAGCCAAGGCTGTGGCACTGGGTCCCCAGAAGCCGCTTCACAGCTTCAACGATGGCAGCTCTGAGGCAGGGACCAGATGTCTGCTAAAAGCTATTGGAGGCGACACAAACTGGCTCTCAGGATCAGACACCCACTTGCCAAGAGGACAGATCAGGACCTGGTGCTACTTAGGGGAGTTTCAGCGAGTGGATCTGCTGGGGGTGAATATGTGGCAGGCAACTGAGAACAGAGGAACTGAGTCGAAGAGAGGAGACCCCCAAGCTCCAGAACCCCAGAGGTCTCCTCTTGAACAGGGCTCCATAGTCCTCAGTCTGGAAAGGTATCTTCGGGACCTAGGAAAGAAATGGACTTCAACCTCCAGAGCACCACGTAGGAAGTTAGGAGGGGCCCGCGCAGACCCTAAGAGAGGTCCGATTGTGACGCGGGTGGAGAAGGCTGACGCCTGGGGCCCAACAGATGCTGCTCCCGGCGGAGGACCTGGACTGACCTGGGACAAAGTATGGCCCAGGACAGAGCCCCAGAGTCAGCGGGGCACTTGTTGGAAACGCAGTCTTGGGTTCGACCCCAAGAGTACTTAGTCAGAACCCCTGAGGGTGGAGCCCAGCAATCCACGTTTTTGGTAAATGATTCAGGTGACTTTGATGCAGGCTAGGGACTCAGAAGACCCGAGGGGGGATCCTTGGATGGCGCAGCCGTTTGGCGCCTGCCTTTGGCCCAGGGCGTGATCCTGGAGACCCGGGATCGAGTCCCACGTCGGGCTCCCGGTGCATGGAGCCTGCTTCTCCTTCTGCCTATGTCTCTGCCTCTCTCTCTCTCTCTCTCTCTGTGACTATCATAAATAAATTTTAAAAATAAATAAATAAATAAATAAATAAATAAATAAATAAATAAATAAAAGAAGAAGACCCGAGGGATTGGAGGGGGGTATATAATGGGAACTAATATCAGACTGAAGACTGACCCGGAGGGGTAAGCAACACGATGGAGGCTACGATCTGGGACTCCCAACCTCCTTTCACCTATCTTTCAACAGATTTGGAAATGGGAGACCCATGAAGACGCAGACACAGACTGTATAAGGTGAGACTAACATTTCCTCTTACACCATAAACTTGTGTGAGATCGGCAGGCACACATGCTCACAAGGGGCTGGGAGCTTGGCAGCCCCCTCCCCCCCCCGTGGTATCTGAGAGCGGAAAAATAGAAGGGGTTCACACTAGCTTTGAGTGTCTCCTCATCTGCCATCACCCCATTGAGTCCCGTGTTCAATATGCTTTCGACTAGCCCCCTTTTGGGCACACCGCATGGCCCTGCTTTCACAACCATGCCACCCTTTGTCCTTCTCATCAGCATTCAAGATAAACACAGTAAAAAATTTGTTTCATTCACTGTTATTTGTCCTCCTTATCCAGCTCACTAGTATTGCAACAGTATTATTTTCTACTTTATTTTATTGCTTGTGAACAACGTTTCAGCCCCATTAGAAAATCATAACTGAGCTAATCTTGGAGTTACAGTATCTTCAATTTTCTGTAGAAAGATGCATTTCAACTTACAAACAATACATTTACAACTGAACTTTGGAATGTGTTCGTAGATGGGAGGCGGAATGATTGGCATCACCTCTCACAAACTGGAACAGAAAAAAAATCCATACAAATGGTACTATCAGTGAGATGAAACAAGTTCTACCTACCACAACATTCCAAATCTGCTTTCAGTTGCTGGATCTAGCTTCTCTGTCCTTCCCTCCATTGAAAACAGAGGGAATAAAAAAAGAAGGGAAGGGAAGGTGGAAGGGAAGAGCCATAATTTAGAATTGCATAGTTTTTTTTTTTCTGATACATGGACAAGCTTTTATTTACCTACCAAAAGGAAAAGCAATGTTCACAAAAACCTGCCTACCTATATTTCCAATAGTGAAGGTGTACAATTTACCATCTACTTTTATTTTATTTTATTTATTTATTTTTCCATCTACTTTTAAAAGGCTTTAAAGAAAATATAGCTAGGAGAACACACAAAGAATTCAGATTATAAAACTCTCCAAGTAATTAATCATCATAATAAAATTGGTACCACAGTTTAAAAAAAAGCAATTTTCAAAAAAAATAAAATAAAATAAAAAATAAAAAAAAGCAATTTTCCATAGTTTACTTGGAAGTACAGATAAACAGTACCAAATCTATACATTTCGTTGTAATAGACAATTGTAAGCAAATAGTATCAAACTATAACTTTAAAAAATTTTTTATTTTAAGTAGGTTCCACACCCAACATAGGGCTTAAATTCATGATCCTGAGATCAAGAATTGCACGTGCTATCAACTGACTCAGTCAGGCACCCCTCAAATTCTAACTTTAAAAAATTATCCTGGGACGCCTGGGTGGCTCAGCGGTTAAGCTTCTGTCTTCAGCCCAGCGAATGATCCTGAAGTCCTGGGATTGAGTCCCACATCGGGTTCCCTGCATGGAGCCTGCTTCCCCCTCTGCCTGTGTCTCTGCCTCTATCTCTTTCTCTCATGAATAAATAAATAAAATCTTTAAAAAAAATTAACCTGAAGTTGTTATGAACTACATGAAAATTGATATTATTTTGCAAATTCTCCCAAAAGCTCTACAAAATCAGTGATATACCATTCCGAGTTGTACCATTCCGAGTTGTCTTTTAGTTGTGTGATCACATTTCCTACAAACTCAATGGAAACACCAGCAGGAAGACAGGCTTCCATGTCTATGGCTCCATCTCTAATCATGACCATTTTCTTAAAAGTGAAATTTTTCCTTCACAAATTTAAAAACTTTTCTTTCCCACCAGATTTGGCTGTTGGCTGCATCTCATTAAAACCTGCATATTCACCATCAAAGTAGAATTTCAGCTTACTGGCCAGTACATTGGTTAATGGGATACTGAGCTTTTTTTTTTTTAAATTATTTATTTGGGATGCCTGAGTGGTTCAGTGGTTGAGCGTCTGTCTGCCTTCAGCTCAGAGCGTGATCCTGGAGTCCTAGAATCAAGTCCCACATCAGGCTCCCTGCAGGGAGCCTGCTTCTCCCTCTGCCTCTGTCTCTGCCTCTCTCTGTGTGTCTCTCATGAATAAATAAATAAAATATTTTTAAAATTATTTATTTATTTGAAATGGAGAGAGAGAGACAGAAAGCACAAGCAGGGGCGGGGGCAGAGGGAGAGGGAGAAGCAGACTCCCTACTGAGCTGGGAGCCTGACTCAGGGGCTCGATCCCAGGACTCCTAGGATCATGACCTGAGCCAGAGGCAGTCAATTGACTGAACCACCCAGGTGCCCTGGATATTGAGTTTTGAAGCAACATGCTCTACAATGTTCCTAAAGTCACCGGATAATAGGAAAACCTATTGCAGGCGACAGGAAAACCTATTGCAGGCGACTTACTAGCTCCTTTATGCCGGGGTCAGGTGTAAGGGGTGCGCTACTATCAGCCATGGCACCTGATCCCTGCCAGGCTGGATCAGAGCTGAGTGCTCTGTGAGGGCAGCCGTGAAATGCATGCCCCACCCATGGCTTGCCATGCCATCTCTGACATAGTATCCTCAACTCCATACAGTTTGGCTAGCTCATCAATTCCATCTTCTCTGATGATTGTGCTATCAACCTCAAACCATACTGCATCAGCTGAACAGAAAAGTTTCCTCAATTCTGCATGGGAGACCAGCCTTGGAAGAATTTTCCTCATTTCTCCAGTGCTGGATTCCTAGGAAGTGACATTCTTCTGTTCCTGCTTCTTTCCTGAATAAAAATGCAGCATAAAGTTCTGACTACAAACGTCTTTATGAGAGAACTCTTCCTGTGAGTTCTGTGGGAGCAGGAGCCTGAGTGCTGCTGCTCCTCCCTGGGCCCAGCCTCTGTCTCCAGGGCTCCTGTAGCTGTAAACTCCTGATTGCAAGGGGCCCACAGTTGGCTCATTTGGTTGCAGAGTCCTGAAAGAGGTGACCTGTGTAGACCTGTGGAGCTTTTACCAAACAATCATATGAAATTTGCTGATAAGTGCAGTGGCTTCTGGTCGGTTTTGCATATGCTTCCCTAACCTCCAATTGCACAGGTTCTCATCACTGGGCTGAATTACCCTGATCTGCAAACCCATCTCAGAAACCCTAAAGACCCAAGAATACAGCATCTGTGTAGTATTCAAAACATCAGTGGGACTCACTAACTTATTCTCTGAAAAACTAATTAATCCTGCCTCTCACAGCTAGACTTAGATGGCTTTATCCAAAGAAACATGAAAGGTGAAGAAGATTTCACATGGCTGGAGGATGCTAATGGAGAGGGTCCCGGATGAGTCCTTATAATTAGGAAGAACAGAAGGCTGATGAGGAAGCTAAGAAATTAACCCCCCTCTACTATAAAAGAGCCAGGGAGTGCTGGGTAACAAAATATAACTGCGGAATCCAGGGAATCAAAATATCCTGAACAAGCTCTTACTCCACAGCAAATACTTGCCCCTGCACAGCACTGCCATGGTGCCATGTCTGTAGACCACAGCGCCCGTGGTGCCTGCTACCACCCTGTGTCTTGGCTAAGTGACAGTCTTTCTCCCTTTGCTCTGCCTCAGGTAAATGTGTTCTATGAATTCAGCTACAGAAGTTCTATTTGGGGACACACACTGTGAGCCTCTTACCCAAAAATAATCTATCACGTTCTTTGCGCACCTTCCTGCTGGAACTCAAATCTCACCATCAAGTCATTTATCTGATTCAGAAAAACCAAAACATTGTTTCCAGAAGGCCAGTGTTCATAACTCACAGGGAGAGGAGCACTCTGGAGGCTGGTTCCTCTCTCTGTATAGATTAAATTATTATTATGTCAACCACCTATGACCTGGAGAAACAAAGTCCAGCCTTAGGTACATTTGAATTGAGGAGTAGATGAGATGAAAAAGAAGGGAAGAAAATCTGAGTCTGGCAGTCTGGTGGAAAGATAGGTAAGATTATGGCAGCCTCTACCCAGACAGAGGCCCTGGCAAGGGCTGTGACTCTGAAATCTCCCCATCTCCACCGCTATTCCTTTCCCTTCCTCTGGACATGTCTCTCTCTCTCTCTCTCTCTCTCTCTCTCTCTCCTCAGATGTGCAACTCAAGAAAAGTAAATCTATTTTCCTCTAGATCTAATTTACTCCTCCATAAAATCACAGTGATAGACTAAATTACGGTTGCTACCCTAGGACAAGTCATTTGTGTTAGATTCCCAGATTGAGGATCTTTCCCTTAAAGTCCCAGCTAAACAAATAGGGCGAAGAGACCTTTTCTTAATATTTATTTATTTATTTATTTATTTATTTATTTATTTATTTATTTATTTATTTAAAAGATTTTATTTATTTACTCATGAGAGACACAGAGAGAGAGGCAGAGACGTAGGCAGAGGGAGAAGCAGGCTCCCTGTGGGGAGCTGGATGTGGGACACCATCCCGGGACTCCAGGATCACCCCCTGGGCCGCAAGCAGGCGCCAAACCTCTGAGCCACCCAGGGATCCCAGGAGACGTTTTTAGATGAGTCACAGATGACCTGAAAAAGAAACAAGTTTCAAATCAATACCCTAACCCAGGTCTAGCAAAAATGACACGGGTTTCAACTCTTGCCACCACTGATAGTAAATGTTCCCATGGGGTCCTTAGAGAGACGTAAAACTTGATGCTAACTTCTGGAAAAAAGTTAAACACCAGATTTTATGACTCCAAACCCTATGCTATTTTACCTCACTTTAAAAAATTTAAAAAATACTTTCATATACATTGCCTCCCAGCAGTGTCGTATCCATCTATACACACCTAGAAATTATATTAGTGATGGCTGTAACAGACTGACCCCCAAAAACAAGTACTTAAAGGGAAAAAACTTTTTTTTTAATATTACAGAACTGGCAAAGGAGTTCTATTTCACATGATCATTCAACACAGTGGGGAAAGAAAAGGCTCAGAAAAAACATACCTAAAGTCTTAAAAACTAGTTCAGGGAATGGTACATTCCACTTGCACACATATTCAATTGCCTCACTAAACTGCAAAGTAGACTAGGACGCGTAATCTAACTAGGCTGATATCTCCCCAGCTTCAAAAGGGATAATTTTCATAGGTAGATAGACGGGTTGATTCAGGTTCAGATTTAGATTTAGTTTTGGTAGGTTCTATTATTTTCTCAACTTTAAAAAAGATGTGGCTTATGTTCATAAAAGATACAGAACTTCCCTAAAGTTGTATACCTAGTACATGGACAATTTAAAGATTCCAGCCTAGATCTTCTGTGTTTAGGAGAGCTTTGAATGCTATATAACACCATGGAAGGTTTTTGAGGGAGAAGTTATGCAATGCAATGTTATTTTAAGAAGATAATGTGTCAGCATTGTGAAGCGTGAGTTGTAGAAAGAAGAAGCGTGAGTTGTAGAAAGAAGAAATGAAAACATGCAACTATAGAAACAATCCAAGCCAAATTCACCAACAGCCAAATCTAAAACAGTGATGATTAAAAGAAGATGAAAGATTATTAGAGCAGAGGTTCAGAATTTAGGGCACCTAAAGGCCCGGAAAGGTCTCCATATCGTTAAACTCATTAGCCACTTCACTAGCATTTTACTGAAGCCTCTCCAGGTTCTCCTCCCACTTCTCTGGCCTCTCCTTCTCAGTCTCTTTTGCTGCTTCTCCATTGACATGTAAGGATACCAGCCCTTAACCAGTAGCTGACTCCAGGGTTTGGTTCTGAACCCTCTTCTCTACTCAGCCTACTCTCCCCAACCCCTGCTTCCCCCAGGGCTGTCTCATCTAGTTCCTTAGCTTTAAATTGCATCTTATCAGTTCTCTCTTATGAGTTAATCTACATAACAAACCACCCAAAACACAGTGGCTTTAGACAATCAACATTCACTGAGTTCATGGCTCTGGAAGTTTACCTGGTGGTCTTACCATTTTTTATTGGACTTTCACCCCTGTCTGAATGTCAGTAGGCTACAGACTGATCTGGGATGGCCTCCACCAGGATGACAAGGCACCTCAAGTCTAATACACATGTCTTTCATCTTCCAGCTGGCTAGTCTAGGCATGTCCCCATGATCAAAAAAGAGGGCAAGAATAAGCCAAGTCAATCACACAAGTGCCTTTAAAGCCTCTGCCTCCACCACGTTTGTTAAATCCCATTGGCCATTAATGAGAGGGCATGGCAAAGGACATTGATACGGGAGATATGAAGAACTGGAGCCTTTTTGGAGTCCTCCACATATCTATATCCAAAGCATACCCCCCCTTTTTTTTTTTATGAGTCCAGATCTCTTTTCTGGGCTCAAGACATGTATGTCAAATGGCCTAAAGGACAGTGCACTGGGCTATCTCTAGGCATTCCAGATAGCATATTTAAAACTGAACTTTTGGACAGCCCCAGTGGTGCAGCGGTTTAGCGCCGCCTGCAGCCCAGGGCATGATCCTGGAGACCCAGGATGGAGTCCCACGTCGGGCTCCCTGCATGGAGCCTGCTTCTCCTCTGCCTGTGTCTCTGCCTCTCTCTCTCGCTCTGTGTCTCTCACGAATAAATAAAATAAAATCTTTAAATAAAAAAATAAAACTGAACTTTTCCATCTGACTCTCTGTAATGCCTTCATCTTCTTCCCTATATCTCTCTCTCCAAAAGGACACTAGTTTTGGATAGGCCCTACTCCAATCCAAAATGACCTCATTTTAACTCGATTATATTTGCAAAGACCCTATTCTCAAGTAAGATCATATTCACAAGTACAAGGGGTTAGGACTTAAATATCGTTTTTTGGAGGACACCATCCAATACATAACTGACATGCAGTTCCCAACAGAGCATACTGAATGATAAGAACATGGACTTGGAGTCTGGACTGCCTCCATTTGAACACCAATTCTGTTCTTATTGGCTGTGTGATCCTAGGCAAGCCACATAAACTCTGTGAGCTTCAGTTTTCATATCTTTAAAACAAGGATGGGTACAGCATCTATATCATAGAGATAATCTGAGAATTAAATGAGTTAATGAATATAATGCCCAGAACATAGTAACATATGTGTCTTTATTAATAAAATAAGTTCTTTACGTGTTCATCTTCAGGTCTCAGCTTAAATAAACTTTCTCAGTCAGGCATTTCCTGCTATCCCTTCTCTTCAAACATAATTCATAATTTTTTATTCACATGTGTGGGGTTTTTTGTTCCTCTTTGATGTGTCCTTTTTCCCAAGAGGGCAGACTGTGTCTATTTTGTTCACCACTCTATTCCTAGCACCAACAAAATGTTTTACATCTGATGAATGTTAGATTATTATTTGTTGAATGAATAATTATGAAGGTTCAAGCTGGCAATTTAATTATGAATTTGCAGGTGTTTGATTCTCTCTTTCTCCATCTCTCCCCCTCTCCCCTTCTCTCAGAATCTTGGGAAAAGAATCAGTTTTAAATTCCTGATATCCATATTAGGTTTGGTCTCTTTCTCTCTGTACCCTCACAGAAGAATGGAGATGATCTACCCAATGTTTTTCTATGAAAATCTACCCCCCAGGACAGAGAAGACAGAGAAGAGCAACATGGGGCCAAGAGGCAGGAGAGAAAGGGGGAAGTCCAGCAGTAAAAATTACAGTGTATGGAGTCATTAGTTGCATTTCAATTCAAAAACATATTTCAACCAGGTATGAATTCATATGCATTAGTAGGAATTTGTTCTATTTATGATAACCACGGGAGAGGGCGGGGGAGAGGAACACAAGCATAGCTCATGCCAAAGAAACTGCTGGCTCCTCTGACTTCATTGTTTGTACACGTAGAAGTCTGGCTCTGCCAACGGGAAGGTAGACGGGGCCCAGGTTATGCCATTTCTATCTACAGAAACTAACAAAACGCAGACACCTCATCCTCCCGTAACAAAGGGAGCCTGAGAACAGCCAGAGCTCATTACTTGGTCCCCAGATGGGGCTCCCCCTTTGCAACCTGGATCCTAATGTGGGCAGCATTACCCAAGGTGGCAGTGAATAGCTGGTAGGGCCAGGATACAATTATGACCCGATTATTCTAAGGTTCATAGTCACTTCGCCAGAAGGGCCTGACCTGAGGTCATTAGTAACACGCCGTCCAGCAGTTTCTTACAGTGTGGTCCGCTGACTCTTCCACCAGAATCACTGGTAGTCCTCGTTAAAAATTCTGATTCCCTGGCGCTAAGACGGAAGGAATTAAGCAGAGGGGTGGGTGTCAGGAATCCGTACTTTTAAAAAGCACCTCCAACGATCCTGTGGCAGGGCATTACGGACAAGAGGATTCTTATGCACAAGGGCCAGCACGGGCTTTGGGGGTCATCGGAGGTCATCAGCGCAGCTGGGCGCCCTCTCACCCAGCCGGGCCCAGGGCCGAGCCGAGAGAGCCCGCGGCTCAGGTCCGCGGGTCCTCATCCGCCCACGGCCCCGCCCCCTGCTGCCGCCGGCGCCGGGGGCGGGGCTCTCCCTCCAGAACCCCGCCCCGCCGGGTGCGTCCCCGGCGGCCAGGGCCCCGCCCCCGAGGCTGCGGCCAATCAAGCGGCAGGTTGCTGAAGCTCGGGGCCAATGAACAGCGCCGTCCTTTGTTCCTGTGGCTGCAACTGTCGGGCTGCTGCCGGGAGCCGCTGCTCGGCTGCTGTGGCGGCGGCTGCCGCGGGACGAGACGCGGAGTGGAGCGTCCGGCTTCGCGGAGAGCCGCGCCGGTGGGTGGCGGAGGCCGTGCGGGGCTGGGGGTGCCGCGGCCCGCGTGTGTTTGCGCCGGGGCTCCTACGCCGCGGAGCCGGCGGTACCGGGGCGGCGGGGGGGCGGTTCCGGCCCGTGAAGACGCAGGGGAGAGGCCCCCGTGGCCGACGCTTTCTTCAGGGAGTGTGATCCGGCCAGGGCCGGTGGAGCCCCCCGCGCGTCCTCCCCGCCCCCTGCCCCTGCCGCCCCCCCGCGCCTGGTCCCCTGGATGCGGCGGACGCGCGGGGCGGGGGGCGGACGCGTCCCGAGCCGGGGCCTGACCTCCCTGCTCTGCGCTTTCCACCTCGATGTCCTGGTCTCATTTATGTTTCAGGCTGCTGTGATGGACACCTGCTTCATCTTCCGCCGAAATTACTTAGATAGACGTCAGCTACTTCCTTCCATGTTCAGGAGCCCCCAGTTTTCATCTTTCTTCATAAAAACTTGAAGGGCGAGGTGTTCCCCAAGTTTCTATGATGCTTTTCTTTCTGATAATTCTACCACTCTGACTTCCTTTTCTTTCAAATATTTTATTTATTCATGAAAGAGCGAGAAAGGCAGAGACCCAGGCAGAGGGAGAAGCAGGCTCCACGCAGGGAGCCCGACGCGGGACTCGATCCCGGGACTCTGGGATCACGCCCTGAGCCGAAGGCTGCGCTAAACCGCTGAACCATCCGAGCTTCCCCTGACTTCCTTTCCTGTCTTTGCCTTTAAATGTTCCTGTTTCTAGTTTTTTTTTTTTTTTTTTTTTTTTTCTGTGCGTGTGTTTCTAGTTTTTAATCTCATTACAGTAGTAGGCCTTTAACTTGATTAGGGCTATAGGCCCCTCTGAACACATTTGAAGCTGAGGATCCTCTTACTAGATGAATACACATGTGCATTTATACTAAAAATACTGCATAATAAGTTGGGTGAATGGACCTCAGAATAAGAACTCTTTCTCACACTCCTCTTCTTGGGTGATCTTTTCCCCCTCCCTTTTTCAGCACTTCCCATTATGCTGCTGATTCCTCTTACTGTACCTCCAGGGCAGAAGAGCTCCCTCATTGCTTAACTCCAGAAAGCAGCATTCACATCGTGGACATAGTCCTTGTTGTGCACTGTAAAGGGTGTATACACAGCTTTACTGCAGTGCCTCACACCCAGCTGGTCTGATTTTGAACCCATTGTCTGCCCTCCCAACCTGCTTATCTTCCTAGGATTCTCACCTTGGTGAGTGGCACTACTATCCGTCTGATTGCCCAAGCTAGAAACCTGGAGGCTTTACAAGAAGAGGCTGAGCATGTCATGACTTGTTTGAAACATTTCAATAACTTCTCTAGAGGGAAGCCCACATTTTTTGACTTGACACAATGATCTTCCATACTCTAGCAGCTCCTTACCTTGCCTGTTGCATCCTTAGCCAAGCCTCGCTTTGCACCCTTTGCTTCAGCCATGCAAACTCCTTATGTTCCTGGCCGGCGCACATGCCCCTCTGTGTCTTTGCTTCTGCTGCTCTAATGCCTAGCGTGTCCTTACATCTATCTCTCTTTCAGATCTCAATACCCGGTTCATCTTAATTAAAACATTCTCTGACTCCATTCCCATTTCTTCACCCTCATAATCCCACCCCATGAAAAATAGTTACTCCTTACTCCCTGCTTTGTACTGCTGTTGTTTTGGGGTCTACTAGCTTTTTTTTTTTTTTTTTCCATTTTGTCATTCATATTCTATGTGTGTCTGGCTATCTCTGCAGATTCTAAAGTTTGTGAGGACAGAACTTCATCTTAATTCCTCACCACTGTTTTATATGTAACTCCTGTTCAGGGAATTTGAATAGTCACTACTTGTCTTTTTTTTTTTTTTAAGATTTATTTATTTTAGAGAGTGAGTGCATGTGTGTGCAAACAGATAGCGGGAGGGGCAGAAAGAAGGGGGGGGGGAGAGAATCTCTAGCAGACTCCACACTGAGCGCAGAGCCCACATGGGGCTTAGTCCCAGGACATGAGATCATGACCTGGGCCAAAATCAAAAATCAGATGCCCAACTGACTGAGCCTCCCGGGCTCCCTACTACTTGCCCTTTAAATTTATTTACTTGTTATTAAAAATACTTGTTTTATTTTTTTGGTTAAGACTTTTAACAATTTTTCTATGGTGTATAAGAATCTTTCGTTCTGTATAGTCTTGCTTTTCTTAAAATAATATTCCCAAATGGTAAGTTTCCTTAAGCAGAGAATTTGCCTACATTGTTCATTCTCTCTCGGTTCAGTATCTTATAGGACAACGAACAGCATACAGGTTGCCACACATTGCTGAGGAACATTGGTCGCAGTCTATTCTCAACAGACCCCATTGTGGATGTGTCTGAGGAGCTTCCATTTCTCTTTAACGTTTCATGTATTTGTGTCATCTCCTTGACTACATTAAAAACTCACTGATGCTGAGAATTGAGTCTTTTACTATTTCCTTCCTTGCCTACTTATTTTGTCCGTGGGTGCTCAATATGTTGAAGGATTTTAACAGGATTATTGTTTACAGGTTAGGATGTATGTATATAGAAAACTAAAATGTTTAAATATCAAGGGAAGAAAATTGAAGTGAGTTTTTATTGTTTTATAGTGTTTGTGCAGAATGTCATCAGATGAAGAGAAATGCTCACTTCCCGTTATGCAGAAAGACTCTGACCAGCACAGTTCTGTCTCTTCAGATCTTCAGGTAGGAAGACATGTCTAAGTTTGTCATGATTTATTTTATTTTGGTTTTTAACGATTTTATTTATTTATTCATAAGGCAGAGACCCAGGCAGAGGGAGAAGCAGGCTCCCTGCGGGGAACCTGATGTGAGACTGGATCCTGGATCCTGGGGTCACAACCTGAGCCGAAGGCAGATGCTCAACCACTGAGTCACCCAGGCGTCCCTGTTGTGATTTATTTTAAACAAGTGACAATATGAGGGAAAACTAGGAATACATTTTTCACTTATTCACGCCACGTACATTTTATAATTACGTTTTGTTCATAGCATATGATGTAGGTCAAATTATAATAAAATCAAACTTCGAGAATTATTGCACAAACTTTGGGACATACATGCCTTACATTGTTTGAACCTTTCAGAAAACAGTCATGAGCTCTTCAAATACTCTGCAAAAGCTTCAAACAGCATAACAAGTGAAGCTGGAAATCCCAAGAAACATTTTTTTCCTTGAGATTTTCTCATTGTAGCCATCGCTGCTGAATGTTGCTTTCACTTTAATGCAAATTAATACGCTGTCAAACCGCCCAGAGTTCTGGGGCCCTAGATTCCCTAAAGTTCTACTCTAGATTCTAGTCCCTGTTGCTACAACGTTCAGCACATTCTGCTGCCCAGGACCTGGATGGTGACAGATAGATGGTGTGGTTTTTGCATGAACTGTTTTAAATTTCTTTTATTGCTATATGTTTTATTATCAGAAATATGGATTCAGATTTCTAGAGTAGATTTTAAATGAGAGAGTCTGACATGGTATGTCTTGAGTTTTAGAATTGTACCACTTAAGAGGGGGAAAAGCTGGACATTATGTTTATGCCTAAATAGAGTAAGTTGTTTTTGAAAGTGTATAATATGAGAAGAACTTTAGGAAGATATTTTATGAAACATATGTTTTCCTTTAATTGAAATTACAGATTTAGAAATTGGGAAGCTATTGGGGAAATACTGTGAATATTTACTAGGATAAAGATAGTGTGGAATTGTGACATAGATGTTTCCTCCTTGCTCTAGCTTTGGATGTACTTCTACCTTGTGCCGTCTTTGAAGGCAGCAGGGCTTTCCTGCATTTTTTATCTCAGCCTTTTTCAAACTTGCTTCAGGAGAGAACTGATTAATTTATACTTGTGATATTGCAATTTATAATAAGAAATATATTTCGATCTTCATCCCCATTTTGTGTACATGGTTTCAAAAGCCTTTGAAATTTCCTAAATAATGAGAGTGATAAATGTGTTTGTTATGCTAGCAAGGTGGCTTTTGGACCCCACCTAAGGATTGGGGCTGGTTGCTGAAGAGCTAGCCACAGGTTTAGAAGGTTGGAACTTTCCATCCCACCCACCCTGAGCTCCTGGAAGGGGAGAGGGGCTGGAGATTGAGTTCTGCCACCAGGAGCCAATGATTTAATCAGGCTTGCCTGTGTCATGAAGCCTCCGTAAACACCCAGTGGGAGGGGGTTCCGAGAGCTTCCAGCTTGGTGGCTGTATAGAGGTGCTGGGTGACTGGCTTTCAGGAGAGGGCATGGAAGCTCTTCCCCTCTACCCTATACCTTGTCCTGTGTCTCTTGCATCCTTCTATTATATAAACTGATGATCTGGTAAGGAAAATGTTTCTCTGAGTTCTGT
The DNA here is from genome assembly GCF_003254725.2 of Canis lupus dingo. Lineage (NCBI taxonomy): Eukaryota > Metazoa > Chordata > Mammalia > Carnivora > Canidae > Canis > Canis lupus. The sequence goes on from NC_064245.1 coordinate 30,614,990, forward strand.
GAACTGCTCTAGCAAATTCATCAGACCTGGGGAGAGGGATTTTTGGAACCTCCAGTCTGTGTAGCTGGTTAGTCATAAGCTCAGGGGGTAACTTGGACTTGGTCCTGGTGTCTGAGTTTTGGGCTGGGGGAGGTGAAGTCTTAGAGGACTGAGCCCTTGCTTTGTGGAACCTGATGCTGTCTCCAGTAGATAGTGTCAGAATTGAGTTGAATTGCAGGACACTCAGCTAGTGCCTAAGAATAGCTTGTTGCTGGTGAGGGAATCAAAACCCCACACATTGTCATTGTTGGGTTCAGATCCTTTTAATATTAAAATGTAAACACCTTGTAAGATCTCAAGTTGTCATTTTGCCTGGAGACCAAGCTTTATATCAAAAAAATAAATCTCCAGAGTAGAATTGGAGAGAAACATGCCAGAAATAATTTTGTGTTACTGGTTACCTGCTTAGAATGTCAGCCCACCTGAGATTCTGTTTATTAGTAACCCTCAGCTTACGACCCTATTGGTTCTTGATGACAGTTGAAAACTTGGCTATATTTCCATTCCTGGAAACATTTCAAAATATGAATACTAAAACATGTTAAAAATAAAACAACTATATGCTTTTACGTAGATAACAAATATGTAAAACTAAACATTTAATATAAGAGCCCCTTACAAGTCAGTACTCCTTCTAAGGGAGTTTTCTTCACTGTCTCAATTGTGTGAATGATTCCTAAAACTTCGTTGATGAATGCTGTGGGATGGGCAGCATCCGTGGTGCTTACTGACTGGTAACTCCCTCCAAGCACAACTCCAAACTGCCAGCCAGCTGCCCTGACCTTACATGGTATGTATGGGTTCACCTGTAGTTCAGGGTCACACCAGTCCAGCTTTTGTTGGTGGGGAGCAAAATTACAAGTTTTGGTTGTTAGTTCAGGATTCTTATTTACCTGAAGACAGGTTATTTTTAATAATTAAGAAACACAATATTATTTATTTTGATCCTTAAATTTAAAATAGCCCATTTGGCCTGTATCTACATATATGAAAGTATGATAATTATTTAAATAACTAATATTTTAGTCTTACCTAAGATAAATTAACATATGTTCATAGAATACTGTTAATATACACCTACTTACCTCTGCTCTAAGTCATAGTGCTTGTTGTGGGGACTTTGAAATACATGTCTGGCTCTTTTTTTCCCCCCCTTTTCTGATCCAGAGCAGAAGTCAGATTAGAGAGGCTACAAGTTAAAGCCACTGACTTCTAATTCCCCTCCTGTTATAGGCTAGAAGTTGTAATAAATTAAGTCTGATTGAGCAATGCTGATTTGGCTAAATGTAGTTGTAATTGTCACCAATTAAAAAGTTAATTGACATCAAAATATAAGTACAAGATAGCCAACTGTATTAGTTGGATTGGGCTGTCATAACAAAACACCGTAGACTGGGTGGCTTAAACAACTGAAATTTATTTTCTCATAGTTCTGAATGCTGGATGTACCAAAGCAAGGTCTGGCAGGGTCTGTTTCTGGTGAGCTCTCTCCTCTTGGCCTGCAGACAGCTGCCTTCTCACTGAGTCCTCAACATGGCTTTTCCTCAGTGCGTGTGCATGGGCAGACAGAGAATTTTCTGCGCTCCTTAAAAGGACACTAATCCTGACTTATCAGCACCCCACCCTTGTGACCTTAGGTAACTTTAATTACTGTAGAGGCCCCATCTCCAAATACAGCTGCTCTGGAGATTCCGGTTATCAATATATGAATTTGAGGAGGACACTGACATTCAATCTGTAACAGCCACATTTTTATGTGTTCTTAGTCGAAGTCAAAAGTTTATTTTGGCTGTTTGGGAAGTATAATAGGGTATTATTTTGGCCACTTTAACAGGAACCAAGTAAAAATTGTTAAGTAAATTATTTAAAAGCTTGAGTGAGTCGTGCCTGGGTGGTTCAGTCAGTTAAGCATCTGCCTTCTGCTCAGGTCATGATCTCAGGGTCCTGGGATCAAGCCCTGCAGGGCATCGGGCTACTTGCTCAGCAGGGAGCCTGCTTCTCCCTCTCCCTCTGCCTGCTGGCCCACCAGCTTGTGCTCCTTCTCTCTCTCTCTCTCTCTCTCTCTCTATATATATATATATATACTAAATAAATAAAATCTTAAAAAAAAAAAAAAGCGTGAGCTGATACATAGTCTCTTGTAAGTCAGAGCTGGTAGGGAGTCCTGAGGTCACCTAAAGACTCTGGCTCTTCTCTCCTGTGGCTGTGCCATGCCCTAGGGTGTTGACGAGGTTCGCATCATTGGGTGCTAGCTCACTGCCGTCTCTAACCCATGGGAAGAGCGAGTAGGAGCAAGCAGCTTCCTTTCCAAGGACGTGCCCTGAGGTTGTACACGCCATTTCCATAGACCAGGTCTCTTGGCCATACCTGTGAAAGGGAGGTTGAGAAATGTTGCTGGGGGGTCATTTGCCCAGGTCAGACCCTGAGGTCTTAGAAACTTAAAGGAATAAAGGGAAAACAGATACTGCTGGACTGTTAGCCTTTTCTGTCATAGAGAGTATTACCCTTGAAATTTTATATATGTTGTTAGGACTGACTCATACATTCGAGTATATAGAAACCAGTGGATTATCTTGTATAGGGCTTCAATTTATCAAACTCTCTGGATATTTCCTTTTATTGTAATAACTGGAAAACTGATGTGATTCAGGAATTTATTTTTTAAATTTAAGAATATTTAAATTTAAAGAATTGTAGTTATTTTTGTCAACATAAAAATGAAATGTATCTGAAATTCTAAGTTACTTTTTCTCTAATAAGAGCCTCCTGCCTCAGTAATAACCATAATGTGAAATATTTTTATTTTCTGTCAGGAAATGTAAGTTTAAAATTCAGACATGGGGATCCCTGGGTAGCTCAGAGGTTTACCGCCACCTTCAGCCCAGGGCTTGATCCTGGAGTCCAGGGATCGAGTCCTGCATCGGGCTCCCTGCATGGAGCCCGCTTCTCCCTCTGCCTGTGTCTCTGCCTCTCTCTCTCTCTTTTTCTCTCTCTGTCTCTCATGAATAAAGTCTTTAAAAAAATAAATAAAAAGCAGACATGTGTTTATTATCATAAAGGGGATATATCTAAGGAGTTGACTATAGCCATATGAAAGGTTCTTTTTTTTAATATTTATTTTAGAGAGGGTGGGGGAGGGAGGGACAAAAGGAGAGGGAGAGGGAAATCTTAAGCAAACACTGCCATGAGCAGAGTCCTACTCGGGCTTGATCTCACTATCCCAAGATCATGACCTGAGCAGAAACCAAGAATTGGATGCTTAATCAGCTGAGTCACCCAGGTGCCCCAAAATCTGATGATTAAGTTTTCTTTCTAATGATTCTCCCTTTGGAGTATCTCTTTCTCTTCTGCAATTAGCCTTGACATGTAAAAATTTGAGCTTGCTGTAACTAAATTTACTGTATATAAGTAATCTATATTAAATATGCAGATCAAGGCTGAAACTAAAACCAAGTCACTTTTTTACATTTAATTACCCTAAAGACCAGCAGCTTTCAAACAGCTACCAGCATAAACCCTGTTTTCAAACAATTTTGCTTCAAATTCCAATAGGAAAAGGTTAAAGCAGAAATATAATTGTGTAGATTTATGTTATAAATTCCAAATTTGTGACATTTACTTCTCACAAAGTTAGCAAAAACAATGAGGCTGCCTTTATAAATGCAGATTTGACATTGATGAATGATAGAAGACCAGCATAGTTTGATAAGCCTAAGTGACCTTTTTGCATCTGTATTTTATTTGGGCTACATGATATTAAGAAAATTCTGATTCTTAACATAAATGGTTGAAAATGGTAGCTTTTTTGTTTTTTTGAGTATAGTTGACACACAGAGTTACATTAGTTTCAGGTGTATACCATAGTGATTCAATTTCTCTGTGCATTATGAAAAATTGGTAGCTTTCTTTGGGACGCCTGGGTGGTTAAGTGGGAACGTCTGCCTGTGGCTCAGGGCATGATCCCAGGGTCCTGGGATCAAGTCCCACATCGGGCTCCTTGCCTGTTGTTCTTTTCCCTCTGCCTGTGTCTCTGCCTCTCTCTGTGTGTCTCTCATGAAAAAAAATAAAAATCTTTTAAAAGAAAGAAAAAAAAATTGGTAGGTTCTTAAAAATGTATCTCCTCTTCAAATAAACTGATCAAAACCATAAAAAAAATTTATAGAAAATTTTTGATTCAGTGTGGAATCACCAACAAAATTGGTTGCTTCTTCAGACTTTTCGTAATATAAAAATCATGCAAGAAACACCTGAAAGATTCAAGCTTGGAATAAGTGCTAAGACTCTGTAATATGATAAGCATGTAACATGATCTGAAGTCATTTGCTGCTGCACAGCTTCTCACTCTCATAGGGAGGGACTGGTTTCCTTTGGGAAACATGAAGACACTTACTTCAGCTAACTGTGATACAACCATGGCTGGAAACTTGGGTGTGGTGGGCAGTTAAATATTCTTACTCATAGAAAATCATAGGGAAAGAGTAAAAATTGCTAATTTCCAATACATATACCATATAATGATTTTATTAAAGATAATTCATTGATTTCGACAATTCACTCAGTTCGCTTCAGCAGGTCTTGACTATGACCCTTCAAAGAGGTAGTTTTGAGCATCGGTTATCTTCATACTGAAGATGAATCCAGATAATAAGACAATTAGGACTATTGAGAAGATAGTTCTGTATCTGAACTAAACTTCTTATGGAGAAAAACTAACACAGAATAATCCCATGGAATAATAACATTTAACATTCTTGAAAATCTTCCCCCCAATTTTTTTAATGCAAAGATATTCTGTGGGTCCATGCCATACTCTTAAAAGTAACTGCTTCTTAGGAGGAATATTGATTACATCATACCAATACCTTGTGAATAGAGACTAAATTCCAGTATACTTTTTTACTTCACAAATAACATTTTTTGATTTGGCTAAAGAAATAGCTAAGTATTTGCGCTAGGAAATTCTTTTTTTTATTTTTTATTTTTTTTAAGCCTGAGGAATTTCTGTAAGGTCTACACTTCGTAACCTCTTTTTTATCGCTCCTTTCTCATGTGCTATGAAGGTGCCAGCAGATAGAGTGAAACAGGTTTACATTCATGGTCTCTTTATCGTCAATATTTGTCCTTTTCCAGTATTTCCCTTATACTCTTTTCATACTGTGAAGAGAGACCCAGAGTTGTTGCTGAGTGGCTGTTGTTGGATGGTGGCTGTCAGTAAGCAGTGTCAAAACTACTTTTCATCCCTAGACTATCCTATTGTGGAGTCTTTGGGAGCAACATCTTCAAACTAAGTTTCAGAAAAGCAGAGAAGTGGCTAATGGTGTCTCTGCCGGCCTGCAAGCAGCTGCTAGTTGAGGGAGGGCTCTTCTGTCTTGTAGCTGTTGGTTGGCTTCAGGCAGCTACACTAGGTAATTGGTGTCACCACTGCTAAATTGACAGACACGCCGAAGGAATTTGTGTACTAAGGTACTATCACTGGAAGAAACTTGGATTGGTTTATTTGTTGGATTTTATTGTTTTTAAGGAATACACATTGCTTATGACATGGGAATGCTATTTTGAGAATTGAAGTAGAGAACATGTTTAACTGTGTCTTTGTTGTTCTTTGCCTGAACGTGTTAAAATAAATATATTCTTTGTTATTGGCTTCTCATAGGAAGAATATGAAGAACTGCTTCGTTATGCCATTGTGACTCCAAACATTGAATCAGATGCTTCACAGCCATGTCATTCTAAGGGAGAAGTGGTACCAGATGTTAGGGTTCCTACTGTAATTGATGATATTCTTCATAATCAAGGTTATGTATATTTTTTAAGATATCTCTTAATTTAAGATGTTACTGAGCTCATTAATGCTATTGACCTATGATTGTGAAAATGTTTCGCCAGTGATTCTTCTCAGTCAGTCCTGTGTATCACTATCATCTGGAGGAACTTTTTCCATTTCATGTGTTTCTCTCTCTTACGTGACAGCTGGATTTTTATGTGAATTTTGTTTGAGTGCTACTTATATGAAAAATAATAATTAAAGCAACACAGTAGTCATTGTACATTCCTCAGTGGAGTATACTGCACCTCTGCTTGTTCCAATCGTTAGATACCAGGATTACCTTGGAAACTAAATGTCCAAGGCCCCAAATTAAAGGTGGTCCATAAGTAGCCCTCAGAACTTTTTAAGTTGTGCTCGGCTTTGGCAGCACATATACTAAAATTGGAACCATACAGAGATTAGCATGGCCCCTGCGCAAGGATGACACGCAAATTCGTGAAGCGTTCCATATTTTTGGCAAATCGAACTCCAATAAAAAATATACAAAAAAAAACCTCTAAGAAGAGATCCTTAGAGTTATGCCTATTGTTGATACCTGCCCTTTGCTGGGGCATGGTTGGTAGCATTTCTGTGAGTATGGAAGACTGTTTGAAATCACCACAAAGGTGAACCCATTTTGGACTATGTCAGTGACAGTACTGAAAGCTAACACAAACCAGAATGTATATTGATAGATGAATGAAAGCTGGAGAAAGGAGGGTAAAACTCCTTCCACCTATCCATTCCTTATTCACTAAAGTGCAAGATTCCAAACAGCTCACTAAGTAAATATTACTTAAAAGGGCACAGAAAGGTCCCCTAAGATGGCCCTGGCAATGGGCGGTTGTCAACAATAGGCATAACTCTGAGGATCTCTCCTTGAAGGCACATGATGCAGCCTAATCGGAGTCAGCAGGCTCTTGGGTTTCTGAGAAATTGCAGCCCTGATATTTGGTTCCTTTCCCTCTGTAGACCTGGAGTTTTCATTGCTCGTCTGTCCTCCGCCTACTGCAGTGGATCAAGGGCAGAACATGCCACTGAAACATTCTAACACTGAATATTTTCTGCCTAAATTTTAGTTGATCCTCAAGAGATAGGACACTGGGATTTGTTCATTTTACATCGTGATCTTGACCATGATCCTGACCTCAGCCTGTAGTTCCTACTGAGCAAACCCAAAGTGCTGCGTACTCTTATAAAATATGTAAATAGTCAATCCATGTGTTCACCCTCTGTGCCTCTACCAAAAGCTTGTTTCCTTTTCCACTGGCTGCAGTCCTACTGTATTGTTGTTCCCAGAGACACAAAGTGGGAGTCCTTTCCTTGCCCCGGCTTGCCAGCCTTTCAGGGACATCAATTGGAATTTAAAACCCTTGTTCTGGACAGCCTGGATGGCTCAGCGGTTTAGCGCCGCCTTCAGCCCAGGGTGTGATCCTGAAGACCCGGGATCGAGTCCCACGTCAGGCTCCCTGCATGGAGCTTGCTTCTCCCTCTGCCTGTGTCTCTGCCTCTCTCTCTCTCTCTCTCTGTCTCTCATGAATAAATAAATAAAATCTTAAAAAAATAAAACCCTTGTTCTTCTGTAGCATGCAAGTTAGTATTCATTCATTCATACTCTGCCTTTTCCACAAAGAGTTCGAGATCTAAGCTCACAGCAGGCAGTGAATTTACATATCCCAATTCACACATAGCCATGGTTGGAATATATGCATTTATCATCCCATTTGCTGTTACTTGGTATAAGCAGGGTGTATTTTGAAGTTGGCAGAGTATTTGTAAGCCTCCAGCACAGCCATTCTAGTGAAGTTTTCCTCTGTTTTTTTTTCTGCCGTGTATTGACTAAGTCCCTGTTCTGGGGGAACCAGTGTCACTTTAGTTTGATTGCAGCTAGTGAAAAGCCCCAGGCCCCTGGAAACAACCAGTGTTGTTAGTGTAGCTCCTAAGTTCTAATGCCAGTCATCCACTTAGTCTCTTAGCGTGGACTAAATGCTGCAGTAGGCTGCATTCTCTTTCAGCTCTGTTTGGTGGGTCAATTTGAGCTTAACTAGTGATACAGTAAGACTTTTTCTAGTCTCAGACTTTTTCTTTCTTCTTGTTCTTTGTCTTGGTGTCCCTGTATCCCCAGCAGTTGTATTTTGCTTGCTCTAAAGTTGTAGACACTGTTACCTTCTTAAATTAGCTATGTGTCATTAGACCTTTGATATGAGTAGTTTGGTTTAATTAAAAAAATTTTTTTAATTCTTTTCAGCAGGAAATAGCCCTGTAGTAAGAGAAACAAGGATGGAAGTTGGGAAAGGATGTGATTTGAATATTTCAAGTCATTCAAAGACAGATGGTATGCCTTTGCCTTACTTTGTTTTTATTAATATATAACATTGTATGGTTTGGTGAATATTATTTGTGTAGTAAGAGGAATAATTTCACCATATTATTTATTGGCAGGAGTCTTTAATGTTGCTGTTGCTAATCTATTAACTAATCTTATTTAAAGTAATTTCATAAAATTCCAAAATAGTACAATTAAGACAGGTTAGTGTATTATAGTGTATGGCATCCTTTCTTAAAACTGCTAGGTTAGCAGGCAAATACTTTAAAAGAATTAATGGAATGTCAGAGAGCTTGGCCAATTTAAGTGTTTTTATGAACCAGGGCATTATTTCCCAACATTCAGGCATTTGTGTACCAACTTAATGATTTTTGTCCTATCTTTATATCACTTGTTCTATCATTTTTTGGTTTTCTTCAGATATATTTATTTTTAGCTTAAATTCATTAAAAGGAAAATTGGTGTGTGTCATTACTGATTATAGGATAAAACTAATACACCCTTTTTATAAATAGAAAACAGTCGGTAAAAAGCAACTCAGACAAAATTATTAAGTTTTGGTTGAATACTGCTAGTGGTGGTGGGTTCAGCCTGAAGTTTGCTTTTTCTTTGTTGAAAGGAGAGATTAACTTGTGTTACAGAGATTATAAAAGCAAACTAGTACCAGATTGAAACTTTTTCTTTGACATAGAATGATTGAAATAATTAAAATAGGACACTTTGCTTGCCTTGTGACTCGATGTTATATGACATATAGGCCATTTAAGCCACCACATAAAGAGTGCCTCTATCCTTTATTTCCTCACTTGTAAATAAAAGGCTTGGGCACTGTACTCCCCAAGGGATATTTCAAGTACTTCATTTAGGTCATTCTATTTTGTAAAAGGTGAATAAATGTTTAAAAATTTTTTAAAAAGCAGAGCCTCTTGCTTTTCCACAAGTGCAACTCTTGTTAGTGAAAGAGAACATTCATGTACTCAGTCACTCTACTTTATTCTTTGGGTTTATTCTTCAGAATACGTAGGTAGTGTCTCATAGTTGACTAGCCTGAACCATTTGTTGATAAATTTTTTATATAAAAATATATATTAGGGAATGATTATCCTTTTTGCAAAACATTCTTGGTTTACTTTTAAGTAAGTTCCTGTAGTAGCTTTACCTTTGTTTGACTCATCTCATTCACTAAGGAAGACAGGGGGGCCTTTTAATCTTGGTTATCAGGACTCTCCTAAGAAAAGCAAAATACGTGAGAAATGATAAACGGTCTCTAATTCCAACGTGCATTTGTGATAAAATAGTAACCTTTCCTACTTTGTGCTTTTTAAAGGTAGATGCCAGTTTTTCTGGCTCTGGCTTTCACCCCTACCTCCACCCCCCACTCTGCCACCATGTCTATGGGCAGAGGATGGGAATTATGTATATATGGATATATATAGAGATGTGTATATATTTTCACCTATATGTTGAAGGCTAACAGTGTGCCTTACAGCTGATTATCTGATACAACTAAACTACTAGTCTCTTTCTACTTATAGAGTTGAATTTTGGTGGTTTTAAAACCCATACCAGTGTTTTACGTGAAGTAATAATCACCTATATACAACCACCAGGACCTTGGTTAGTTGCCTCTTTCTGCACCTGTTTCCTCATCAGTAAAGTGGAGATAGTAATGCCTGACTCTTTTGGCAGCATATAATAGGAGAGTTCATCTTTCTTTCTTTTTTTTTTTTTTTTTAAGATTTTATTTATTTATTCACGAGAGGCACAGAGAGAGAGAGGCAGAGGGAGAAGTAGGCTCCATGCAGGGAGCCCCACGCGGGACTCGATCCCGGGTCTCCAGGATCACACCCTGGACTGAAGGTGGCGCCAGACTGCCGAGCCCCCCCCCCCCCAGCCCCCGGCTGCCCAGAGCTCATCTTTCTAACACTATTACAGGAACATAGCAAGCACTTAGTAAATGTTAATATGGTGATGCAGATGAGAATAACTTTAGCTCAGGCTGGACCTGGATATATGAAGTATCTTTGTTTGGGATAGAGGTCCTTTTTTGTGGGGAGGGAGTATAGGAGGCACCTTGTGCTGGTTAGTCCTGAATCAGTGACAATACTGAAATTACAGTATTAATTTCAGACTGTGCTCAGTTCAATTTAAAAGTACACTATAACGGGATGCCTGGATGGCTCAGTGGTTGAGCGTCTGCCTTTGGCTCAGGTTGTGATCCCAGGTCCAGGGATTGAGTCCCACATCGGGCTCCCTGCCAGGAGCCTGCTTCTCCCTCTGCCTGTGTCTCTGTTTCTCTCTCTGTGTGTCTCTCATGAATAAAATTTTAAAATCTTTAAAAAGTACACTAAAAGGTCATTTCTCTGCATTTTGCTCCACCTCTGTAGGTAACTGACATCTTACCCTCTATTAGAACTCCTTACATTTGGGTTATCTTTTCTCCAGCCTGACCACCACACCTTTCCCTCCTCTCCAGGGTCATCACCAGTGTCATCACCAAGGAAGCCCTCACACCCAGTCATGGATTTTTTCAGTTCTAACCTCTTAGGTGACTCTTCCTCACCAGGGTCTATTTCTAGTCATGCAGACGTCCATGAGATCGTTGTGAGCGATTTTCTTATTTCTGATGAAAACCTTCAGAAGATGGAAAATGTACTTGATCTTTGGAGTTCAGGACTTAAGGTATTATGCTTATTCAATTACAGTTTAATATGTAGTATAACAGTTTTGCTCTTGATCCCACTATCGTTCTTTTCTTTGAATCAAAAGATTTTGTGAAAAAAGTCTTTAGTTTCCTGAGAAGATTAGTCCGGTGTTTTAAATCTTACAATTCTCAGTCTGTAATGTCCATACAAATCATCTGGGGATCCTGTTAAGCTACAGCTTGTCCTTGTTGGTCTTGACCAGGGCCTGAGGTTATGCACTTCTAACAGGCTCTGACACTGCTAGTTCAGGACCCATACTTTGAATAGCATACTTTTCAACAGTTGCTGGAATAGTTCTGCAGGTTCCACTGAATTTCTCTCATGTTTTTAAAGACTCAGCCTATGTGTAGCAGAGACCCTTATCGAACCCTTACCATATCATGTCTCTTTTTGTCTGAAACACAGCATCCAGTTTTAGCAACATATATTCATTTTATAGCTGCTTATTAAAGCAACCATAGTGTGTAACTGAGAAGTCTATAAAAACTGATTATTTTGGTGATATTATTGGCCTCTAAATAAAACAGTATTATAGAAATGGCAGGGGTGTTTTGCTATTTAATATATAATGGAGAAGATGACAGTGTTTCTGAGACACAGTTTGAGAAAACTGATTTCACCTTCACAGTGAAATTACTCTAATGAGAGTTCTGTGGCATTTATATTTCTCTATTATTTGAAACCATAAATTCTAGAAATAATACTTTAGTATAATTTTTACCATTTCTTCCATTGGAACAGGTTTCATGCTTCCAGTCATGGTGTAAGTCCATTGGAGTAGCCAGTCATCTAATTTGTTCTACGTTCAGTTAATCATATTGTCACCCAGTTTCTTTGATAACATGATGATTTGGTATTTTTACTTAAGGTAGTTAGTAGGGTGAAAAGGGACCACACTTAACAGTTTGTTGTAAGGTGGCCTTTGTGATAAATAATGTGGGGGAGGAAAGCATCAATCCCCATGGTTTCCATTGTCCGCCTCTATCTAAATAACTTCCTGTCCTATGGCTGAGCCTAGGCCATAACCCTTGCATTTCTTCTTTCCATCTTAATATGGACATTAAAGTCCTGAATAAATAAAGTATCTGTTTACTGGTGGAGGAGACTTGAATTTTTTTTTAAAGGACAACCAGGTTTCATAGAGAGTAACTTAAAATAGGAAAAAAATTCATTTCCCTAGTATGGCAAATATGAACTGAGAAGAGCCGTGACGGTTGAACTTACAAAGGTTCTCATTAGTGGTTTTTATAAATAGCTCTTAATGTGATTGCTTGTTCTGATTATTTTTAATATTTCTTAATTTCAGTGTAATTTTAAGAAGCAATATTAAACTGCTTAATTGCTGGTATATTTATTTTTTAGACAAATATCATATCTGAACTAAGCAAATGGAGACTTAATTTTATTGACTGGCACAGAATGGAAATGAAAAAAGAGAAAGAAAAACACGCAGCACACTTAAAACAACTGTGCAACCAGATCAACAGCTTGAAGGAGCTGCAGAAAGCCTATGAAGTCTCCATTGGGAGAAAAGATGAGGTCTTCACTTTTATATTTCTTTTTAAGTGAGATGCAGTAAAAATCTTGCTAGGTAATAAATGCCAAGTAATACTTAAATGTATTCAAGTCATACATGATACAAAGGGAAGTTTGCTTCAGAAACTGGAAAAAAAAAAGTAGATGCACAGAAATAAGACATATTTGTCCTATTAAACATTCCAGGGTCATGTCATTTCATCTTTGTCATCAGCTTCAATGTGCTTGAAGTTTTAAAGGTGCATACTACAGGCACCTGGGTGGCCCAGTTGGTTAAGCATCTTCCCTCAGCTCAGGTCATGATCCTGGGGTCCTGGGATGTTCTCTCTCTTGCTCACTTTCTCTCAAATAAATAAGTAAAATATTTTTTAAAAATTAAAAAATAAAAATAAAAGTGCATGCTAAATGTCAGAACACTTAATTTTTCCTTCCGTCTTTTTTCCTGAACTGCTCTTAAGAGAACATCATGGAACCAGCATTACCCACATTTTAAACCGTGTTTTTAGGGGCCATTTTAAGTATCTCATATTTTATCTGTGATATGTCTTTATTCATTGATGAAGTCTTTTTAATTTTATTATAGACACAGAGCATTTGTTTTTTGAGAGAGAGAGAGAGAGAGCATGCACACAGGTGAAGGGGAGGAGGGGCAGAGAGAGAGGGAGAGAGAATCTCAAGCAGGCTCCATGCCCAGTGAGGAGCCCAACTCTGGGCTTGATGTCACCACTCTGAGATCATGACTTGAGCTGAAATCAAGAGTCAAGACGCTTAACAGACTGAGCCACCCAGGAGCCCCACACAGAGAATACTTTTTATTTCATTTTCTGTTAGCCTCTTAAGAATGAGAGGGTAAGGTTCAGATCTGTGCTAATTTTGTGCCTCCCAACAGCACCTTCAAGAAAGCAGAATGGGCAATATATCCACTGCTTCCGCTTCCTACCCTAACCCCACCCCGGAGGATGGTACCTTGTCTGCTGATGTAGCATTCACTGTTTTAATGAACTAAATAAAGATAATATATCTTTTAAAATATGTATTTATTGAAGTGCTGGGTGGCTCAGTCGGTTGAATGTCTGCCTTTAGCTCAGGTCATGATCCCAGGGTCCTAGGAATAAGCCCTGCATCAGGCTTCTTGCTTAGTGGGGAGTCCATTTCTCCCTCTGCCTCTGAGGCATTTCTTTTAATGTTCAGGGTATCCTATAAAATCAAACATTTTATATAGTTCTCTTTTTTGAAGCAGTAGATACTAAATGTCAGTCATTTTCTCTGTTCCCCTCAAAATTCTGTTGTAAGATTTTAAAATATTTTAAATGTATGTTTTTTAATTTCAAAGTATCACACACAAGAGTATACATGTGTCCAATTTTTGAAAATAGATAAGATGAACAGCTGTGTGCCACCATAGAGCTCGAGAAATAGAATATTACTAATGTCTTAGAATGTGTGCCCTTTTCCACTTTTGACAATAATTTAAAGAAAAGCCAGAATAGGGACGCCTGGGTGGCTCAGCAGTTGGGTGTCTGCCTTTGGGTGTGGTCCCAGGGTTCCAGGATCAAGTTCCACATTGGGCTCCCTGCAGGGAGCCTGCTTCTCTCTCTGCCTGTGTCTCTTATGAATAAATAAATTTAAAAATCTTAAAAAAAAAATAAAGTAAATATGCCCAATTTACTAAATTTTGCTTTAAGGTGGCCAATTTAAAATATATATTTCAGTTATTCAGTTCTTTTTAAGGGAAGATACAAGATATCTTAGGATTTAAACACCTTTGTAGGTTTTTTTTTTTTAAAGAACAAGAAGACCTGAGAAAGAACATTATAGGATAACTATTGTTTGCTTTAATGAATTTGTTGAATCCAGAAAATCCTTAAACAGTTATTGAACAACTTCTAATCCAAGGTACCAAAGGTATTTAGAGACCAGAAAGATGTTTAAAACCTGGTCCTACCCTCAAGTCTAGTGAACAAAGACTTTCTGTATACGTAGCAAAATATTCAAATGTGTAGTTATCTTTCTTGAATTAAATGTCAATGACCATATTAATTTTCATATATGTGAACTTTTTGAGGATTACCATGATACACATAATGAAGATTTCTCTTACTGTTCTCTTTTGTTCCCCTTCATTCATTGATACATAGTACATTCATGTGGTCAAGTTTTTTGGTCTTTTTACAGATAATAATGAGGTTAACTGGATGAATAGACTAGTGACATATAGGAATTCTCTAGGGCATTTTTTTGATATATAAGCAAGTTACTTTACCAATTACTGTTATTATAACATCGCAATAATTGGGTTAATTGCTGTTTTCAGGTGATTTCTAGCTTGTCGCATGCCATAGGCAAACAAAAGGAAAGGATAGAGTTGATGAGAACATTCTTCCACTGGCGAATTGGCCATGTTAAATCCAGACAGGATGTAAGTATAAAAACAAAATGATAACTGATAGATATTAGACTTCTGAACTCAAAACAGTTGAGGATCACATTTTAGCGCTCTTATTAAAGTCAAAGGGAGATTTGTTTTCTAATAAATCAAAATGAATTTATAATTTAATATTGCTCTTATTTCAAGGGAATTTGATTTTGGTATAGTTTTGGGGGAAAAAACCCTCATATTTTATAGACTGATTTATATGGTTTCCTTCTTAATAAAGTTAGTAAGGATCATACCTGACTTACAGATGCCCTCGTCATGGAACCCCTTCAACAAATTTAATGTCAGATGTGGAGAAAGAATTTATAATCTTTAACATATATACTTCTTATTTGTTGTTATTTCAGAAATGCCTGAATATATCCTTTTCATAAAGAGGAAGTACTATATTGATATATTATAAAATTGTGTAAATGTCTATTGTAGACTTGCCTCAGAGAACCAAAAAAGCCATATCTGTATAGCTTTTTAAAAATTATCTTTAGTTTGTTTATAATTTACACTTGAACATCTTATTTTAATTAAATCAGAGCTAAATCAGTGTAGCAGAGCAAATATGAACTAAGAAGAATAAATTACTGTATCAGAAGTGGAAAAGTGAGAATCCATGTATATCCAACAAGAATACAAAGTATGGAGACTCAAGAGTGTACAGAATGGATGTGTGTGTGTGTGTGTGTGTTTTATTTGATGCTCATGTGAGCCATGGAGTGAGCTCTGTGAGTTTACTTCTAAGAGATTAATACTTAAGGAAAAGGCTACTACTATCATGGAATAGGATTTCTCTTTGAAGGATACTTTCTAGTGCTTTCTTTCTTTTTTTTTTTTTATTAATCCCAGTAGATTAATTTATGCTAATCATATTGAAAAGAATTACTTAAATGAGCATGCCATATTTTGAAAGTTATTTACCAAGTGAAATAATGAGAATATATTATGTTTAAATATTAGTTGAAATAGTTGCGGCTGCCATCAGTTTTTTGAATAGCTTTTTAAATTTAAGAAAATTGAAATTGGAACTACTTTTTCCAAAGACTTTAACTTCATTGATAAAAGAAGGCTGGCATAGGTTTCTATTTGGATCTATTTGGTGCTATATATGATGGCAAAGTGTGTAAATTAAATTAGCCTTTCTTCTAGTGGTGGCCACCTGAAGCCACAGCCACCACCGTCTCTGCCTTGCAGCCATTCTCTGTTGTTCGCCTAGACCTGCCTTCAAGTAAAAGTTGCTATACATTCCTACCTCCAGTGGGCAAGTTACTAGTTTTCCTTCATTTGTTTTTGTTTTGTTTTTTTTACTCCTAACTTGATTGGTGGCATATAGGATGATATAAGGATGAGAGCTTGGGTTCTGAAGTGAGACAAGGCTGGCTTTTCCATTTCTACTTGTGTGACCTGGGCAGGTTATTTAACCTCTCTAAGCCTGTCCTCCTGTCTGCAGATGAGAATAATGTGATTACACAGGATTAGATGATAACATATGTACACTGCTTAGCACAGTGTTACATTATGGTTTTTAACGTCACTGCCAATATATTTACCAGACCACTGTGTTTTTGAGGTTGCGTATTACTTTCATTTAGGTCTACGAAGGTAAACTGGCTGACCAGTACTTCCAGAGAACTTTACTGAAGAAAGTCTGGAAGGGCTGGCGATCCATAGTACAGAAGCAGTGGAAAGATGTGGTGGAAAGAGCTTGTCAGGCAAGAGCGGAAGAAGTTTGTGTCCAGCTTTCCAATGATTATGAAACCAGAGTTGCTGTGGTAAACTTTTTCTCATACTTTCACTTTCTTTTAATAAAAATTAAAAAGATAAAAACCCGTTAGTTTATGGTTCAGCAGAGTAACCCATTTCTCCAGTTCCATTTAATGCCCTACAGATTCAAACAAGACTTCCTGGCAAAGAACGCTAGTAAGTTGGACCCTCAGACATAATTCTCTGAACTCCATACTTCTGTTGGATCTCTAGCATATCCATTTCCCTTGGAAATGTAAATCACCTATAGAATCCTATGTTTCTAAGAAAGCATGCTTTCCTTTGCTGCTTCATTTGGCTTTTATTGAGCTGTAAGTAAAGACCCAAAACAAAAATGTATATCCTTATGTTAATTTAAGTAAATTATGTTCTGATAAGGTTGATATAAAGCAGTTGCATATAAATTAAAATTATTTTCCCATTGACTTTTATTAATAAACATTGTTTCCAAGGGAAAATACTTGAGACCCAAAATGAAATAAAAACCATAGTGAAGAATGCAGTAGGTCTCTGGAAGTCAAATATTAAAAGAAAAACCTTTTTCCATTATAGAACTAAGTTCTTAACGCTAAAAATAAGATTTACTGTACAAATTTTTGCAATTCAAAATGACATGCAAAAGAAATGCAGTCTCTTCTAATTTGGTCTATGGGAAAGAGTGTTGTGCTTGATGTCCCTCTGCACTTTGAATTCTATGGATAACAGTTTTTTAAAAAAGGAAGAAAAATTCTGTTAATAGTGCACTTAGGTATTTTTTTTCTGAAGAGATGAGATCGGTATTTTAATATTCTCTATGAAAGTTTTATGTTGGGATCCCTGGGTGGCACAGCGGTTTAGCGCCTGCCTTTGGCCCAGGGAGCGATCCCGGAGACCCGGGATCGAATCCCAAGTCGGGCTCCCGGTGCATGGAGCCTGCTTCTCCCTCTGCCTGTGTCTCTGCCTCTCTCTCTCTCTCTCTCTCTCTCTCTCTCTCTCTCTCTCTCTGTGTGTGTGACTATCATAATAAATAAAAATTTAAAAAAAAAGGTTTTATGTTAAGAAATGACATGTCTGTTTGTATAATTAAAACACATCAGCAACCTTTGGTGGGACTGGTATGAAATTCCCCTTGTTTGAACCTTGATTTTATGGTTAGGAATGAAAACGGTTTGTTGATGGAGACAGTAAAAATAAGATGCATCTTTTAAAATAAACTGAGATACAGAGCAGAAGAGGTAAAGTGTTTTTAGTATGTCACATAAAAATAACTTCACAGCTTGACAAGATGGCCACACCAGCAGCACCAGCAAATACTCCTGCCACCACTCCAGCTGCAGCCCTGGCCTCAGCTCCCACTCTGGCGCTGGTTCCAACTCCAATGCTGCCTCCAGCCTCATCTGTAGACCCCATGGCAAAGCTGCTAGGACCGTGACTCTGGTCTAGGCCCCACTCCTGCTCTCCCAGGCATCCTTGCCCCTTGCCTATCCCTTCCCCCTGCAGCTGTGTGGTCTGGCTGCACTTGGGCCATTTTGGCCTCCCATCATGGACAGCCACCATGCAACGAGGGTGCTGCCCGTTATTAGGACCCTGCTGAGAACCGCTGACAAGCATTCAGTGGAAATCACTAATAGCTGCTTTTCAGTGCCTCACAAGGAGTCAAAAGATGAGGTATCTGTTGACATTAAATTCGCTGAGAGTATGTATGAATTAAACAGTCTCTCCAGAAGAGCTCATCCTGTGCTGGTACCCGACAGGCCATGACATTATAGAGTACCCTGTGCTGATCCAGGGGTACTACGGCAGGAAAGTCCCTGTCCCTATTCACCCCACTGTGGACAGGAGCCTCCAGAACGGCCACATGAGCACCAAAGCCTACGTCAGCACTTTAATTGGTGTCCCTGGGAGTACCATGGGGGTGATGTTCACACCTTGACAGTGGAATATGCATATTATGACACTGAACACATTGGAGTTGACCTGATCCTGAAGACCTGTTTTAGCCCCAACCAAGTGTACAGACTGTCAATCAATTTGCAGCAGGTAGGACGGGCATCAGTTCACATCTAGGATGTCCTAAGCACAGCGTTGCAGTATACAGATGATGTGCTGTTGGGAAAGGCATCCACTGACAATATCTCCTGCTGCTTGATGAGTCTGGTTAACCAAGTACACAAGATAATCCCCAGTGATGTTGAGACCATGCTCAATAGCTACTTGGCCAATCACATAGTCACAGATTGCCCTCACTGAGAAACTAAACTTGTGAATGGGCTCCAAGCAGCATGCCTGTTAGTCGGGGCCATCCTAGGACTCAGAATGGAGTGAAGTAGAATGCTTTCATTGTGTTTGGAGTCATTTTGAGTCAGTTAACTGCTTGTGACTCTAAATAAAAACACAGCCTGCCTTTTATTAAAAAAAATAATAACATCACAGAGTAAGTCTATTTTTTTAATAATTAACATCCTTCCTTGTGTCCCATATCTTTTTAAAAATTCTTATTTAGTTATCTGGAGCTTTGGAAAATGCAAAAGCTGAGATCCAAAGAATGCAGCATGAAAAAGAGCATTTTGAAGATTCCATGAAGAAAGCCTTCATGAGGGGAGTTTGTGCATTAAATCTCGAAGCCATGACTATATTTCAAAACAGAGGTGATACAGGTTAGTATTTTATTTAAGGTTCTCTGCCTACTTTCAAAAAGGATTTGAGGAGATTTCAGTGATTATTATGGTCTGTGGTACTAATTTTCTGCAGTGACTGTGTCTTATCCGGGTACAGTTCTTACTTGATGGTGTCATCTCCAATTCAATTCTGCCATGAAAAGTCACTCCATTTTGGTTACTTATGGTATCTTAGATTTGATCAAGTAAACTCTCAATTCTTAAGTGTTTAGGCTCAATGTTAAAATGATGTTTTGAATGTAAAACAATTTAAAGCTCTTTCAACTAATAATTTCAATGCCTTCAAGTACAAATTAATTAATTAATTAATTTGCCAAGTGCCTTGGGCTATTTTGTTTATTAAAGATTTATCTAGTCATGGCTTCCCATTTTAAAAATTGCTTGTCTCCAATGTAAGAGAGGCCTCAACTAAAATTAATTTATTTTAAGAAGAGAAGTCCATGTATTAGCTGGGATCTGTGTGGTTTATGTGGGTGTTTGTTCAGCAGGGCTTAGATTATTAGCACGTGGCTAGAATCTTTGCCAGTAATGTGCACCAAGGCCTATTTTCCTTATTGGGTTTTAGTTTTCTTCTCTGAACAAAGAAGACAATGTAAATCTTTCTTACCTGCTTCACAGAGGGTTCTTGTGGAAATGCAGTGAAATATAATCGGAAGCTCTTTAAAAGACAAAAAAATACTTTGATATGTAAGATGATAGTAATGATATTAATGATAGTAATGATATTAGCCGATTTTATGTAAATACATGATCATTTTTTACAGTATATCCTCATAATTAAATCGTATTTGAGACTCACAGTTATCAATGAGTCGGTTTCATTTTGTAACACCATTAACATTCCAATCCAGTGAATAACTTCTGTGGTTGTTGTACCTTCATTTTAAAACATCTTCAAACGTTATTATTTAAATTGTATGTGTTGTGGATGGTAGCCGTTAAGGCAAGGAACTTTTGTCTGAAGCAACCATGGTGTGTGGTCCACATGCAGGTTAGAAACTTAGAATCCTAGAATCTCAGAGCAGACTAGTTTATCCTGCTAATACCCAAAGAAGTGCTTGATTTCTCCAATCAATGGTCTTTTAATTGTCAACACTGCTTTATATTGAATTAGTCCCTCTCATCAAAGGATTTCAAAGGATCTATGCGTTATAGTCCCTCATTAAACTTTGTTAATGAGGTACTATTACTCTGTTTTATGTAAAGGTAGCCTGAGAGAAGGACTTACACAGAAGCCCAAATTTCCAATGGGAAGAGACCATTTGAATGTAGGGCTGTATAACACCCTCTGTTCAGACATTCTGAAACGTTTCAGTGACTGAATCTCCAAACCCTCACCCTGGTGTCAGGTGCCACATAGGTGTAGTCTTAAGTGGGAATTTTAACCAAATTCTAAAACTGGGGGTTTTAGAATTCAAATCTAAATTCAAATCTTCAAATCTAAATTCTTCAAATCTAAAATTTGAAGAAACCCTTTGCTCCAACATCTGGAAGCCGATGTTACTCACTCTGATCTAAGGGTAAGGTTCAGTTATGAGAGAAGGTTACTATATAGTGTGTCACTGAAGTCAGTTAAGTATGCAAATATACCTTACTTTGTGCTTTATATTTTACAGTGTTAAAGGTAAAAATTTTAGGGTTACATACTGATTTATTATGGTTTGCTGAAAAATCAAGTTTAAAATACATTGATTTTGTTTGAATAGGAGCATTAGATGGAAATGAGAGGGTATAGTGATAGCAGAAAAGAATTCTACAGATCTAAATACCAGACCATTGATCAGGACAGTTGTATGAAATGATGTAAAAGAACATAAATCCTTAGACTTAATGTGACCAAATTATTATAATGACTTAATCAGTTAATAATGACAAACTATATTAGCTAAACATTGTATGCAGTACGTGATAAGTTTCTACATTTTCTTTAGAACCAAATTTTAGCTATTATGTAGTTTCATTGTTGGGGGACATAAGACTAACCTTAGCTTGGAAGAATTTTGATGAATTTGTAATTTGTAGGGATAGACTTCACAAATAATAAAAAGGAAGAGTATGGCCCTGGCATTCAAGGAAAAGAACATTCTGCTCATTTGGATCCTCTGGCCCCTCCGATGCCCTCAGTAGTTGCACAGCCACCGTCCCCACCGCCAGCAGCCATGGGAGCAGCCAGCGCTGCTGCTTTTCCCTCTGCTGCTTCCATCTCTTCTGCTGGGCCTGCTTCCGCTTCCTCTACTCACCCTCCCGTTTCTGCAGCTCTTGGCGCTGGACCTACAGCTACTGCTGCACCAGAAGAAATGGTTAGTACAGTTAATACAGGTGCCCTCATGGGGAAAGGGGCTCAAACTTTGCTTGTATATTGGGTATTTTTTAACTTAGAATATATTTTCTCATGGAGGAAAAGTCTTAATGATATTTAGACCAAGCTACAGAAAATATTTAATATGTGAAGTGGCTAAAACAATTTAAAATGAAAATAATATTTGAAAGTTCAAATATAGTAGTGATAATTAAACAGAAATAACTTTCTCATTTCCCATTTTCAAGAACTATTCAGGAAAAATAAATTTGAGAAAGAGTTGATGATGGACTTTTTTATTAAGGGAACCCTAGTGGGTATTTTCAAGGGCTTAGAAGATTAATGGCTCTTTTGTACATTTTGTATTCAATTACAACTTTCCCTTTTCCTGGATGCAGATCTATCATTAACACAACTCTGTAATTACTCCATCTTGATTTGGTTAGGTTTTCATTTGGAAAAACATTAGAATAAAGATGGGAGTAGTTTTTCCTAGTCACTGAGCTACTTTCAAGAGAAGTACGTAGAGCTAGAAGATTGAATGGGGACGGAGTATCTGTGTGAGAACTTGCCTGAAGGGGAATTCATCAAGCTAATTTAGAAGAGTTATAGACAAAGCATGTCAGGGTTCTGACTCCTGGGCTTCTTGTTAATCCTGTATTCTTCAAACCATGGTTCTCAAGCAAAGGGAGTAAGGATTCAGTCCAAACTTACCTACCGGGCTCACTTCTGCAGGGCTGTTTTTTAACAACACTGTAACCTTCCCTGCTCTGGCTTGGCTTAGGCACAAAGGCACGTGTAGTTTCATAAAGCTCCTGAGAGGATTGGGATTTGCTTGTGTCCCTCTCCTCCCCAACCCCAACCACTGAGAGGACAGAGGATGGCGGAATGGGTTCTGTGTCTTACGGTTTCCCTGGCTGACCGTCACCAGGTGCCACTGCCCCGGGCCACTCTCTGCAGCGAAAGAAGGCACTGAGTCAGCCAGACAACTGGTCATCCTGGGTGTTCCAGCTCACGTGAATATCTGCCTTTTGAAAGCTACTAACTTCAGGGAGAAATATGTTGAGATCTACTATTTATCATTTTTGCTCTTGATTCAAAGAGGTTAAAAGAATAAAGCTGTTAAGGGAAATTTGAGTATGTGAAGGAGTTTTGACTTTGAAATAAGACACTAAAATTCAACTCCGCATATGTTCAACTGTGTTAATTTTTCATGATTACACATTTTCAAGTGTGATCCTATACAGATGATCTCATTTAAGTAAACACAGTGAGTGTTTGTTTAAATTTCTGGTTTGTCTTTTGTTGCATATTCAGATAAAATACATAGACCTAGATCTTTCAGAATTCCCTTCAAATACGACTACACCATTTGTACATCTGTACATTTATATATAAACCTGAACATGCACAGAAGAACAGAATGCATGAATATGCTTAACACCTACTTGTTCTTTTTTTGTGTGTTTTTTTTTTTTTTAAGATTTCATCCATTCATTCATGAGATACACAGAGAGGGAGAGAGAGGCAGAGATACAGGCAGAGGGAGAAGCAGGCTCCGTGCAGGGAGCCCGATGTGGAACCCAATCCCAGGTCTCCAGGATCACGCCCTGGGCCGAAGGCAGGTGCTAAACTGCTGAGCCACCCAGGGATCCCCTCTACTTGTTATTTCTTGAAACAATTTGATCATCTGAGATAATTTTGAAGTCTTTGAAACCTGAAAAATACAATATTGTATAGAGAGTCCTTCCAGCCTTCCTTCTTCATTAATAGATACACATTCAATTTTTGTTCCATAAATACAGCCTTTACAGTTAGGAGGAGAAGAAAATCAGAAGTAAATCACTCTGTCAGTGTAATGCTGGTGTTCTTCCTTCCGTATATAAATACAGAACTCAGATTCCGATTCACCTCAAATGTGTCTTGTTTCCTACTTTTGTTATTATGGTTCTTTTTAAAAACAAGTACATTAGTTGGATAAGTTACCTAATGTGAAACCATGAGTGTTGGAAGTGGGAAAGGAGAGATCTATGAGCTAGGCCTGCTTATCTTTCTTATCATTTTAATCACAGAGTCTTCCTATGAATGTTCAAAAAACTTTTTCCAGACTTAGTAGGAGGTGTGTACAGAGAATAAACCACAGAGCCTGGGAAACAACTGGAGAAAGGAGTATAAGATAATCCTAGTAATCCTAGTAAAATAACCCCTTCACCTATAAAATTCTTTCCTTTCTGCAGATACCCTCACTCTTAAATAAAATACCAGAATTTCATGGTAGGAAAGCACTCTTCAAAGAAAACATCAGGCAGTTATACAAGCAAATACATTGCAGTTCACAAGGTTGGACAGTAGGTGACACTTTATTCTTTTGACACTTCAACAATTGAGAGTTGGATTTTTAAGCTCTTCAGTAAAGATTCCCTCTTAACTTTCCTGTTCATCTGAATGGAAAGTGAGAGGGTATCATTAGGCACCTAGGACAGCTTTCCTCATTTTATAAATGGAAACTGAGGTTTAGAGAGAGGGAGTGAGTAACTTGCCTGTGGATATAAGAAGTAATAGAACTGGTATTCAGACTTTTGACCGTTTGGTCACAGTGCCCTGTTTCTTAACCAATAATCAGGTTTTGTCTCTGTCAAATATTAAGATACAAATATTGAGTTTTAAAAATATGTCATTTCCCTTTTCTTTCTGAATCCTTTTGTTGTTTTTATTGATAGGGTATAAAAAGCTAGAATTTCCGTTTTTATAGCATTTTTTCGAAGTCAATTAAGCTGATAAATTTAATGAGATTCAACATGACTGGGACCAGTAAGTGGTCATTTAGTCAAAAAGTCAGTTAAAAAGTCATGGTAAAGCAGGAAATTTTTAAAAATTATATATATCTTACACATTATTTTATGCTCAAACAAAAGTGTGTATTAATTTGCTACTTTTTAATGTGGAGCCAAATTGAGTATGGGTTTACAGGTTGTAATTAAGCCTTCTCTTATATAAGCTACACTCAGTGGATTATTTTTCTGTAATTTCCCATTTCAGTCTTTGTCAAGTAAAGCAAGAATCTAACAAAACTTGCAATGCAATCTGATGATAGAATATACCATTTGAAAACCAAAAGAGGACTTGATAAACATGCAAGTCAATTTAAGACAACTCTTTAATTCAGAGAAATATATAAAGGTTTCTTTTTAAAGTCTTTTTTTTTTCTTTACTGGAGTATGTATTTTCATCTTACTGAAGGCATTTTATTTTATTTAAAAAATATTTTATTTATTTGAGACAGAATGAGAGAGAAAGAGAGCTGAGAGGGGGAGGAGGGGCAGAGGTAGAGGGAGAAGTAGACTCCCCACTGAGTGGAGAGCCCCATGTGGAGCTGCGTCCCAGAACCTTGGGATCTTGACCCGAGCCAAAGACAGAGGCTTAACTGACCACCCAGGCGCCCCTTACTGAAGGCATTTTATTTTATTTTTTTTAAAGATTTTATTTATTTATGATAGTCACAGAGAGAGAGAGAGAGAGGCAGAGACACAGGCAGAGGGAGAAGCAGGCTCCATGCAGGGAGCCCAACGTGGGATTCGATCCCGGGTCTCCAAGATGGCGCCCTGGGCCAAAGGCAGGCGCCAAACCACTGCACCACCCAGGGATCCCTTGAAGGCATTTTAAAGCAGTTCTCAACTGGCTGAGTGAAGGTTTCAGCCATGAGCATTTTCCCAGCTACTCTAAATTTTCTTATTCCACACATCTCCTAGTCAAAACTTACTTAGTTTTTCTTTCACTCTTTCATCCTCCAAGTAAGAACAGCTGTTATGGTTGGGAGTGTTTATACCCCTCAAATGTGACTGGGCAGAAATAAGGTTACCAGCTCAATTGTACTTCAGTTTTTAATTTTTCATAAAAATACTCTTACCAGCAATTAATTTTATATTTTACATTTTAAAATGTTTTTTAAGGCTCTTCGGCAGTTTATAAAATCTTTTTTTATACTTTATATTTAATAAGAAATAGAATAAAGTTTCCCGAAGGTCAGAAGCATGAATTCAGTCTACAAATATATATTTGTAAATATCTTAGGATCTGCATTTTGGTTCCTTAAATTCATAAGATCCATAAAAATGTAGTTTAAATAGCCAAATAATTTCTACAAGTATTATAGTGAGAAACAGTCCTCCAAATCCCTTTCCTTAAATTCTATTAGCTGTTTTTTCTATTCACCTTTTTTCCCTAAATATGCTCATATCATTATATCCACATGCATCAATTTCAGACATTATCTGTTTCCTGTTATGGATGAAAGAATTTGGCCTTTTGATACCACCTGATTCCTTCCCCTCCCCCATCCACTGTGTGTGTGTGTGTGTGTGTGTGTGTGTGTGTGTGTGAGAGAGAGAGAGAGAGAGCTCACGGGCAGGAGGAGAGGGAGAGAGATAATCTTAAGCAGGCCCACGCTCAGCACAAAACCCTACATGGCAATCCATCTCGTGACCCTGAGATCATGACCAGGGCCAAAATCAAGAGTCAGACATTTAACCGATTGAGCCACCCAGGTGCTCCTGCACTTTACATATTTAGATACAGATATTCCATATTTGCATTAAGTTAAATTTATGATATGTAAATATAGCTAAGCTACAAATGTATACTATGCCTACATTTCCTTTCTGGTACAACTTTTTTTTTTTTCTTGGAATTGATTCCTTTATTTTTGTCTCTGCTTGATTTTCTGTGCAACTATAATTAAGTCTCAAATCCAAACTCTAAGGATTTACAAAACCTCACTGAGCGCTGTTTTCCTAGAGTCCTCCCAACACATCAATATTCTATCATTTTAATTTTCCCAGAGACATTTCTTATGGAACCCATTATCATCATCCTTCAGTATATAGCTGATGACTATCTGTAGCTAGATGCAGATATGTAAAGAACTCAATGATACCTCAGATGGACAAAGATCACTATTTCATAATGATTTTGGAAAAATTATGGTTAGAGGGAAAATTAGATTCATAATTCACACTGAAATTTAAATGTTTTAATAAATTAAACCCAAATAAATAAACGTTAGAAGAGTATAATTATCCCAGCTGTCCAAAGCAGGCTGGTTGATTCAATTATGGAAGAAATTAATGACAAAATTAACGATAATTTTTTAAATTTATGTGCATGAAAAATAAATAAAACGAAATAGGAAAAATACTATGAGATGAGTATCTGTATCAGGAGCCCTTAAACATTCATTAGGAGCCATTGAACATTTTTGAGAGTAATACCCATTCCTGGCAAGTAATTAAAGAACATGGATAGTTGACAAAATGAACTGTAAGTATGAAACATTAATAAGAAACCACAAATTAAATCAAATATATATGTTATTCCTGATAGGAACTTTCTGGAATATTATCCAGCAGTAACAAAAGCTGTAAAAGCTGACATTACCTTTTGATACAGTCATCTCATTTTTGCGAAATATTCTACAGAAATAGCTCTCAAAAGAAAAGGAATCTTCATTTACAAAAATTCGTTTCCTATAATAGGAAAAGAACTGAGTTAGATAAACTGTACTTTATTGGTATTAAAACCTCTCATTAAAAATTATAGCAGGTCTCTGTATTCATGAGAAAATATATTAATGGGCAGCCCGGGTGCCTCAGCGGCTGCCTTCAACCTGAGGTGTGATCCTGGAGACCCGGGATCAAGTCCCACGCCGGGCTCCCTGCATGGAGCCTGCTTCTCCCTCTGCCTGCGTCTCTGCCTCTCTCTCTGTGTCTCTCATGAATAAATAAAATCTTAAAAAAATTTAACAAAGCAATAGGAAAAAAGAGCACACAAGCATATGTCTAATGAAAAGCATGTGTATAATATTAATTATACATAAGGATCAAAAGTGTTCATAAAACAGAATAATGGTTGCCAAGGTTAGGGGCAGTTGAGGAAGGGAAATGGATATGATTCTAAAGGGTCACAAGAGGGGGACCTTTGTGGTGCTAGAATAGTTCTGTGTCTTGATTACAGTGATAGTTACAGGAATGTAGATGTGTTCAAATGACATAGATCTGTTAGCCAAGGCATTGTACACATGATGGCTTTGACATCATAATTCTGTACTTAGATAAGATGTAATCATGGCAGGAAACCAGGTGAGGAATACAAAGGACCTCTCTGTATTATCTTTGCAACTTACTATGAATCTGTATTTATTTCAAAATAAAGAGTTTTTTAAAAGTTTATAAAATGGTGGGTACACCCAAGATTAAGGGGGTGTTTTGGGGTGCTTGGTTTTATGTTTGGCTTTTTGTCTCATTTATTTTTTTCCGTGTTAAAGTTGATTAAATATACAATTTTTATTTTTAAAGATATTATTTATTTATTCATGAGAGAGAGAGAGAGACAGAGGGAAAAGCAGGCGCCCCACAGGGACGAGTCCCGATTCAGGACTTGATCCCGGGACCCCGGGGTCACGCCCTGGGCCAAAGGCAGATGCCCAACCACTGAGCCACCCAGGTGTCCCTACAATTAGTTTTTAATGCCTGTATATTTTCCTCATAAGTTACAGAAGCAACAGTACTATATGTTTTGCCATGGATTTTCTACCAGCTGGTTATTTCTTTGGTTTTTTAGTATGTGCCCAGAGTTGTGACATCTGCACAACAGAAAGCTGGAAGAACAATTACAGCCCGGATCACAGGGAGATGTGATTTTGCCTCAAAAAACAGAATTAGCAGCGGCTTAGCTATAATGGGAGTTTCTCCTCCCATGAGCTCAGTTGTTGTGGAGAAACATCATCCAGTCACAGTGGTGAGTACATATTTGATGACATTTGTCAAAAAATCTTTTTCCTCAGAGTTCATAGACTAATAAACAAATTACATGTTGAGGAGAAGATGAAAATTTATGATGATTCTTAGTCTACCTTTTACTATGATCATCTTTATAAAACTTCTGCTTTGCCAAACCTGCTCTAAATCTACCTTTGCTCTTTTAGGAAATTGATTTCAGAAACATTTCTTCTCAACAGTGTAAAAATTATCAACCCAAAAAGTAATCCACTATGTTGGTGACCAAAACAAACCTATACATGATTTCTCATTAATTTAAAGAGACAAAAACTGTTTACTCATTATCTGCTACTTATGCAGCAGGTATTTAATTACAAGAAATACTTCCCTATAGTTTTATAGTCTTTAATTTTTGCTCTTTTTAAGTCTTCTTCCCCTTTTTTCAGTACAACTGTCAGCATATTTGTAGTTTGGGAAAAAAGAAATTCAGGTTGTAATTAATTCACGTGAAATAAGAGAAAATGCCTGGAATTTAAGCAAAAATAAAAAAGCCTGAGTTAGTGCCTCAGTTTTGCTATTTACTGCCTTTGTGATTATATACAAATCAAGTAAAAGATTTGAGCTTCCATTTCCTCTTGCGTAAAATGGGAATGTTAAGAGTACTTCGCTCCTACAGTTATTTTCTGGATTCAGGATTAAATGAGATAATGTAAAAATTGAATGAGATATAGATTTTTTTAAAAGGTATTTTATAAATTGTAACATCATAAGCATATTGAACTTGAAAATTACTAGAGTAAGGTACATGGGATACTGCTGTATTATTTCTTAACAGTGCATATGAATCAACAATTTTCTCAAAAAGTTTTTTTTTTGAAAGTTATAAGATCACATCCTTAAAGAGAAACAAGAATTGATTTTAAAAGAGAATGCTCCGTACATAAATTTTCAATGTTAGACAACATTCCTGTCTACTTACTGTGTCAAAATATTAGCAAAAATATATGTGAAATGATTTTGCATCCTTTTCTTTCTGGGCACTAGATGGTTGCTAGATGATTAAGAGAAGCTGGAGAGATTGTTTAAACTTAGCCTCCGGTAAAGAATGGCCATAGGAAAGGAAAGTGGAAGACGGACACAGAGGCACCAAGTCCAGATGGATATGGAAGGTGGAGGAGTATCAGCCTTCAGAGGTTGCAGAGACTCTGAAGTCCTTAGGTGACTTCTCGACATATGTTTGAATATGTGAGATTAGTTATCAGAAATAAGAAATGAACTAATTTCTATTTTTGCCAGCACATATGTGTATAGAGAAGGGACTATCCATTTATAAGATAATGAAGGCATAAAGAGACCATACATATATGCTTACTTTTAATTTAGGCAGCCTTTTGTTTTTGTACTAATGATAGGAATTTGTATTCTACGAGGAAAAAAAACCAAAGAAATAAAAGACAACTCCTCTGAGGCTTCCCTCCCCAGCTGCCCTTTGCTGATTGTCTATAACACTTCTCCAGCAACTGGTTGTGAACAAGACAGCCGTCAACTGCTTCCGTTATTCCCTAAGTGGGACTATATGACAGACAGCTAGAGCAGTCCTCTGTACTCTCCCTCTATCCCCAGAATTGGGAGCTGTAACTACTGGAAACAGCTGTTCCTAACAAACCATGGATTTCTGACACATTAGCCCCATCTGCTGGATAATTGCTTGTTCCCTGTGCTCCCTCATTCTAGGTCATATTTTTGTAGATCATGAAAGCAGTGGTAGGGTGAATCTGTTTCTCCATTTCCTGTAGCCCAGGTCCCCAAGGAGAAATCGCTCTCTGAACAGGGTCGGATTAGGTGGTTGGCAACTAGTTTCTTACTAGTTGGAAGATCTCCCCACCTGTAATGCTTATCCAGTTACTTACGTACAGTGAAATAGTTCTGTAAAATACCTTACAGTCAGGAAATTATTTTTCTGTTTCTTTAAGGAGGAACTCTTAAAGCGGAATGTCACAAACAGCTTTAAGAGTTTTCATTCATTATTTTTTTAAGAAAAGGTTTTTTTAAAATACATAGTGAATGTTGTGGTCAGATATATATCATTTTACTTCAAGTACTTTAAAGAGGACTCCTCTAAGTGGAAGACTCTACTAGGAATGTGCCTGCACCACTCAGTGCCGTGGCCTGCCGACTGGATAATGAGTTCCACTGCTGCCTACTGGAAGTTGTAGCCCCAGAGTATAGGGAATCCTTGTACTGGTACGTCTCATGCGTGTGTATGCATGTAATGTGTACTTAGAAAATCTGTACTTGCACATATTACATGTGTAGGTGAAACACATGTGTAGGTTGTACCCTGACTGAGTCTTCGATGCTCACGTCCCAGATGTTCCCCAGAGCTCTGACGTGGCATGGGTATCCTCCTCTCAGTGTGTGTCCCTAGCATCCAGTTATTTGTATAGAAAGTTGTAATCCATGCTGAGGAGCACCAGGCTGCTGGAAATACCTTCGCTTGTATGATCATAAAAGGTTTAGTCAGCTCCCAGGTGAGCCAGGCTGAGGTAGGAGACATGTGCTCTTTTCTGAAGCAAGGACCAGGCAGGATTCCTCAGAGCTTCCCCCTTGTTCCCTGAGGTTGAACCCCGTGTGTTCACAGATACAGGGAGGAGAAAACTGACCAGAATGGAGGGAGGGCTTGGGGCTGACCCTTCTTCCAGACACCATAAAGTCCCTTTCTGTACTTGGCCTCTGTGGACATTTCAGGATTCCCCTGGAATCCTCTCTGTGGAGTGACTCCCACGGCTCCTTATGTGACCCTCTGCAAGGTAGGTCTATACTGAGTATTGAGCATGAGTCTAACTTACGGATTAAGGACCACAGCTTAATTGTTCTCATGGCTGCCTCCCTAGCTTACTGCCTCTGTCTACTGGATGCTTAACAAATGTTTGTTTGGTTAAATTATATATAATGAAATGGCACTTAATGTGTGTAATCTTACGGGATTGTTAAAGTAGACTTTTAACTTTTTCAGCAAACCATTCCTCAAGCTGCTGCAGCAAAATATCCCCGGACGATTCATCCTGAAAGTAGTACCTCAGCTTCTCGGTCCCTCGGAACCAGGTCAACTCACACCCAGTCTCTCACAAGCATTCACTCCATAAAAGTGGTTGACTAAAATGAATATGCACATTGAGATCTTTTAATTCTTCTGGTTTTACCAAGGATTTGAAGTCTCTAGCTTTTAAAATTTCATCTTCTTAGAACACCATGGATACATCATGTTCATCTTTTCAAAATTACAAGAGACTCTTTCAAGTCATACCATCCTTTGTAACTATATGTAGGCTTATTTTAATGTTATTTTTTAATTTAAGCAATTAAGTAAAACTTTTTTAAAAAGCGACTTAATTTGTTTAATAAGTTCAGCCTGTCCCTGATTATACCATAAAAGTGTATAAATCCTGTTTTCTCAATGTTATTTCCAAAAGGCTAAATCATTTCCAGTGTTATTAAATAAATTTTGAGAACTTTATTAAAAAAATTATTTTAAACAGATTTAAGGTATTTTTATTTTAAAAATAAAGAGTAATAATGATACTGTATCACAAAGTCTTTGTGATTATTATTAATATATTAATATTAGTTTTCATTTTCCTAAGACTGTTAAAATTAAAAATGAGAATTGGTGAGACCTATGAATAATGTTAATGTTAAATGGGGGTGGGTATAGCACTGGGCAACTCAGCAAACCTTCTGGGCCTGGCAGAGACTTTTCAGAGGCTGGCCAATAGGAGGAAGCCAGCTGGGTAAAAGTGACTGAGGAAAGCAGGACCAGGCTTCTCATGGTTTTATTGCTAGCTGACTGGGTTATCTTGGGCCAAACATTTAATTTCATGAATAATAGGATCCCATCTGTGAAACAGTGACATCTACCTTCCCCTCCTATCTCACCCAGTACTCTGGGTTACATAAAAACAAATTCTAAAGGATTTATCCGGAGCCTCAATTTTCATATCTTTAGCAGAACTAGATGGACTTAATTAGAAGCCTCTTTGACTTTGAACGTGATCTATGCTCTAACTTTATTATAGGAAATAGTTTTTCTTACTGCGTTCTGTTGTAATAGAACAGAGAATAAATGTGAGATAGACATCCCATTTTCTGGAGGGCACACTAAGGCTTTTCTGAAGTAAAGAATGAGAGAATTAGCGTATTAGATCCTTATTCTGAATTGCCCAGCTACCACCGTGGCAAACAGCTCCTCATCAGTTTCAACAAACGCAAACCAACAGCACTTCTTGTGCTACCCATCCACAGCCACACTCTTCTCTATGACTGCACCATGCACTCTGTGAGACGCACAGGAGACTGTAGGCTCCACTTGGCACCTACTCCTACGCAGCCCAGAATTAACACCCAGTTGTGGTAACAGATCAGTCCTTTCTTTCTTCCCTGTATGAACTGCCCTGAAGTGTCCATTGCCTCTGTCAGAATAGAGTACCCTGAAAGTCATATAATCAGTTATGCTTAACACCAAATGGTTGCCAGTTTGGTATTTTACCCCAGTCTGGGCTCTCCCTGTTTCCTCAACTCACTCTTGCTTCCTTGGATTTGCACCCCTAAAAAAAGAGCTACTCATAGACTTTAATCTCAGGCTCTGCTTTTTGAGGAACCTAGATGACAACTGAGAGTGGTTTTCAGTATCTAAGCCATAACTATATGGACAAATGAAAGGGCATATTATGAATATTGTAATTAAGAGTATCATAGGCATCTTTTTAAGCTTTAAGTATATTGTCCAAGGCAGAACCAAATAGTGTTAACCTAAGTTAAACTCCACAGTTAAAACACTCCTACAGGAAGAGTATGTATTTTATTTGTTAAGAGGAAGTAAGTAGCATGGTCAGTGGAAACCAGCCATATTCATATTGAAAAACAGATGGGGACTAGACTTTTCACTGAATACTTTTCTTAAAAACGTTTTCTTTTTTTTTTTTAAGATTCTATTTCTTTATTCACGAGAGACACAGAAAGAGAGGCAGAGACACAGGCAGAGGGAGAAGCAGGCCCCACACAGGGAGCCTGATGTGGGACTCGATCCTGGGACCCCAGGATCCCACCCTGGGCTGAGGGCAGGCGCTCAACCGCTGGGCCACCCGGGCGTCCCTCTAAAAACTTTTTGGACTCGTGTGAACATACTACTTATTTTAAACATTCATAAATGTAAGGGGGCCATTTACATGAGACAGAGATGTAAAACTAAATTTATGATAGAATAACTGGACTCCTATTGCTCAAGACTTTTATCTCTGGCCTTATAGAATTAGAGTCAGAATTTGAGAATGGAGAGCCTTAAATTATAATGAATAGGTGTACAGAAACTGATATACATTGATACTTGATATCATGTTTATTTCACAACTTTCTCAGATTATAAACATACTGCATGCTGATTGTCAAAAAAAAACCCTGGAAAGTACCAAAAAGTACAAAGAAAATAAAAATCACCTGTAATTACATAACCAAGAGATTAAAAAGAAACAACATTGGTATACACTTCTGGTCTTATCTAAGCAATATACTACTTATAGGTGTTATTTAAAGCCAAGAGTAACTATACATTTCCAAAGGTACTTCTCTCACTGGAGGGAAATAATGAACAGTGGATGATTTCAATACTCTGGGCTCTGGGCATGAGAGTAGGCATTTCCCAGGCACTCAACCTTCATCTCCGCTCCTGTGGGAGAGACACTCCTCTGTAAGGAAGGAAATTGAAGATCTGAGAGCTTGAATATTAGTATGCCCAAAGGCTCACAGTTAATAAGTGGCAAAACCATGAGTAAAACCATGTCTATGTATTCTAAATCCCTTGGTTTTTTCATATCCTAGGATGCTGCTCCTACCATCATTAAAAAAAAACAACAAACAGTATAAAACCTAGATTATGCTATCACATATGTTGCATCAAATGGCAGAAATGCAGAGATCCCTGGGTGGCACAGCGGTTTGGCACCTGACTTTGGCCCAGGGCGCGATCCTGTAGACCCGGAATCGAATCCCACGTCGGGCTCCGGGTGCATGGAGCCTGCTTCTCCCTCTGCCTATGTCTCTGCCTCTCTCTCTCTCTCTCTCTCTCTCTCTCTCTGTGACTATCATAAATAAATTAAAAAAAAATTTTAAAAACCTTATAAAAAATGGCAGAAATGCAAAAATCATACCATTGGCTGTAAGTCAAAAAAAAATTGACCTTCCATTTCAGTAATTGGCAAATACTAATACGGTCTTTCCATCTGGTAGAGCTTCCGTCATCATCATCTTCATAGTTGGGAGTCCACACTACTACTGGAATTTTACGGCATTAATGAACTGAATTTTAAAAGACAGTGCAGAGTGGAAAATCAAATACAATTTCTTTATGCGTTTATGAAACTGCACATTTCTTGGACCTCGAGTCCGTTTCGTTTTTGAATTGACAGATCTTTTCTGGAAAAAATAGGATAACATTTATTATTAATAGGTAACATTTATTAAGCGCTTGCTATGTGCCAGGTACTATGACTCACGTAATGCTACAACAACTCTTCGACGTAGACCATTTTCTAGTTCGTAAAGTAGAGCACCGGCCCAGTGAGGCTAGCGCCGGCGTTGAGGCCCAGGCCTACGGTCTTCGCCCAAGCACATCCTGCACCACTTCGGGGGGCTGCCACTTAGTCTCCCCTGAGAATTCTTACTCTTTTCTAGAAACCAGGAAATTTAAAGTTGAGGGAACAATCCCGGTGCTCGAGGACAAGGTCGTGGGAGGAGATGTCATCCCTGTACCTACCACGCCTGACAGTCTTGCGGAGTGTAATTCAGGCAACAGCAGATGTGCCTACACTCTGCTTGAATGGCCATCCTTACAGGAGCGTTCCCCAGCCCTAATCTATCGATAGGTCTTGAAAGCACCTTCCCTGGCGATGCAGTCCTTGGCAAGCAGTTCTTAGCAGAAACCCAAGCTGCCGGAGTAAAAGCCTGTCTGGTCTTTTCTCTTCACCTAGAGATCCTGCTTTTGAATACCCTGACTGGCAGGTTTCCCCAGCAGGGGAAACGGCATTGTGAGCAGGACCTGCAGGACCGCGCTTAGTTGTGGAAACTCTCCTAGAACCTTGAGATTCCTGCGCTCTCTGCTTCCCCACGCCCCACACAACCCTTCCACCCCCTGCCTCGAATACACAGCAACAGAAATGCTCCTCCACTTTGTCAAACGCCCAATAGGAGAGTGACGCCGAGAACACGGAGGCTCACCCAGGATCACCATCTACTGATAATCCCTCCCCAGAGGAGCATCTACTGATAATCCCTCCCCAGAGGAGCGTCTACTGATAATCCCAGAGGAGCATCTACTGATAATCCTCCCCAGAGGAGCATCTACTGATAATCCCTCCCCCAGGAGCATCTACTGATAATCCCAGAGGAGCATCTACTGATAATCCCTCCCCAGAGGAGCATCTACTGATAATCCCAGAGGAGCATCTACTGATAATCCTCCCCAGAGGAGCATCTACTGATAATCCCAGAGGAGCATCTACTGATAATCCCTCCCCAGAGGAGCATCTACTGATAATCCCAGAGGAGCATCTACTGATAATCCTCCCCAGAGGAGCATCTACTGATAATCCCAGAGGAGCATCTACTGATAATCCCTGCCCAGAGGAGCATCTACTGGTAATCCCTGCCCAGAGGAGCATCTACTGATAATCCTCCCTGGAGGAGCATCCACTGATAATCCCTCCCCAGGAGCTGCATATTCTTCAGGAGCAGTAGGTCTCCCCAAACTGGGCTGTTGCTGTTAATGGACAATATTGTTCTGCTCACTGTCTTCCCACCATTTTGAGGGAGAAGGAGCTTCTATTTTGAAACTAACTCACCGGGTAGTTCTGGGAAATGTGCGTGGACCAGCTCTTCATACAGAAGCTTGGCTGGAGCGGCCGGTGTCATCAGGGTCCCGTGCAGCCAGATGAGCAGAGCCCTGGGCCGTGTTCACAGAAACTTCACTTTCCTGTGCCAAGTACATACAGTCAGAGGTGAGACACCACGTGCTGAGGTCTCTTTTATTGTGATCTTAATTCTAACTGAATTTTCTGTATGACTGTGGTTGCGATTCATTCTTCTTCTGAGGGCCGTTGGACAGGAAGCCCAGCGAATGAAAGCCCTTCCAGTTCCCCTCCCTGGAAGTTCTCTAGGGTGACCAGAGTTTGGATTCCCTCCAGCACGTGCCGTGCACCTTCTGTGCTTCACACAGACCAGAGGCTCAGATAAGGCATCAAGCAAGGGGTCCCTGCCCAACAGTAGGGAACAACCGCTGAGGTGTGCAACTCTCCTCCACGGCTCAAGCGGCCCCGCTGTGCCGTGTCCCGCACGGCAGATGCGTGTTTCAACTGGGGATCCTGTTCCAGTGCGAGTCCCACTCAGTCTGGGATTGGGATCTGCGCTTCTCATACACACCCAGCTGCTGCTGCTGCTGTCTGTCAACCACACTACGAGCAGCGAACGTGTGCCATCTCGCCCCTCCAGTTTCTGTTGGAAGTTCGCATCCCAGGGCCAGGATTCTTCTCTGGGCAAATACTCGCTGGATCCCTAACCCCTGAGAGATGTCGGGCGGAAGTGCTGAGATGGGTCTCTGGCAACAGGAGTTCACATTTACAAACAGAACAGTCTCCTACTTTCATTTTTTTTTTAATTTTTATTTATTTATGATAGTCACACACAGAGAGAGAGAGGCAGAGACACAGGCAGAGGGAGAAGCAGGCTCCATGCACCGGGAGCCCGACGTGGGATTCGATCCCGGGTCTCCAGGATCGTGCCCTGGGCCAAAGGCAGGCACCAAACTGCTGCGCCACCCAGGGACCCCCAGGCTCCTACTTTCAGCCAAGGTGTGTGGGAGCAGGGGGGTGCCACAAAAGGAGGGCCCCAGCTCTGGGGACGGAGCCTGGTGGACAGACTGTTAGAGAAGCAGGTGTTTCAGGGAGCGCAAACCGTCCCCATGAAGAATGTACCTGTAGGTGAATCCTGGCCTTTCCTGATCTTGCCCTTGCCAAGCTGATTCTTCACCATCACCATCCACGTGTCACTCCTCGCTTAAAAAGCCCACGGGGCTTGGTTCCTTAGTGCCAGCACCGGTACCCTGGATTGTGTTTGGATTGTGAGTGTTGCTGTCGTCACGCCAACCCGATTATAAATTCCACCAAATACGCACCGGGGCTTCTCGAGTGGATGCAGGACCTGAATCCTGGCGCCAGCCTACTGGCCCCCCAGCCAGGATGCAAGGACGCCGAGTGGAAGCTGAGGGGCCGCCGGGGACGCAGGTCCCGCCCGAGGGGAGGAGGCGGCCTCGGGCCTCGCGCCAAGAGGACGGGCCTCGGGGAACGTCCCACGGACCCCAGGCCCGGGCCCCTTTGTCCCACCCGCACGTGGATCCACCGTCGCAGCCGCGCGCCCTTGGCATCGGGGTCGTGGGAGCAGAAACGGTGCCTCCTCTTGACGACACGGCGGGGCGAGCCTGTGCCAGGCCCTGGGCCCGGACGGCGAGGGGCTGGGGTCCCGCGGATCCCGGCTCGCACCGGCCCGGGGGGCTCCGTACCCGCGTGGGGGCCAACGCAGGTCGGAGAGCACGTGGGGGAACTGGGACGCGAGAGGGCACGACGGGGCCTGGGAGGGGGGGCTCGGGGGGGGAGTCCCCGCGGGAAGATCATGGGTGACGTCACCGGGCCAGAGGTCAAGGACGGGGGTGCAGGGGTGGTCCCCGCGGGGACACCATGGGTGGCATCGCCGCCTTAGCATCCCGGTGCCCCAGGCTGCCCGCGGTGGGCGGGCGTCCCTGCCTGTGGTGCGGTTAAGGCCCGCACGTGGAGGACGGCAAAGCCTCCTCTGCCTCCAGCCCACGACGTGAGGCGCGCGAGCCCGACCCAGGACCAGGCGCGGGGCGCGGGCCGCGGGGGCACCAGGGGGTCGCCGAGAACCGGGCTGTGCTGCAGCCCCGGAGCCCGCCACCCGGGCGGGGCCCCCCGCCCCCGGGAAGGCACCCAGGCGGGCCCGCCGCAGCAGGTGCCTGCAATGAGCAGGGGTGCAAGGCACCCAGGGCCCGCCCCCAGATGCCAGGGCGACCCCGTGGGCCCCATGCGGCTGCCCGCGGGTAAGCGGCGGTGAGAGCAGCCAGGCACCAAGGCCCGACCTGCAGGACGGCGCGAGGGGCTGCGCACCGAGGGGGAAGCCGGGGCCTTCGGAGCCTCGGTTTTGCAAGCCGGGAAAAGTCCTGGAAACTGGTTGCAGAACAGTGTGAAGGGACTTAACACCACCGGGCTGTACACTTAAAAATGGTTAAGATGATAAATTTTGTGTTTATTTTACAATTGAAGAATTTTTTTTTTTCAATTGAAGAATTTTTAAGTCAGAACAAGCTCAGACACATTTATGTTTGTTCACTGCAGCTCTGTTCATAATAGCAAAACCTTGGAACAATTTCAGCGCCTACTGGCTGAGAACTAAACAAATGAGGATAGGTCCATACCACAGCCCACGTGCAACCATATAAAAAGGAATGAGGAAACTCCTTGAACTAATATGGAACAATTTCCACTCTATATACTTAAAGGAAAAAAAGCAAAATGCAGGGCAGTAATTATAAGGAATGTAATAAGAATATATTTATGTTCGCTTGTTTATGCGTAAAGAAACTGGAAAGAACAGAGAAATTTATGACAATAGATCCACATGGCAAGAGTAGTGTAGGAACCAGACAAATAGGGTCAGAGGTGGGTGGGACATTTTTACTGTAGAACTTTTACTGATTATGTTTTTTAGTTTTGGGATCAAGTGAATTTATAATCTTTCCCAAAGATTAAGAAGTAATTCTAATTTTAAAAATACATATTTGAGGGGCAGCCCGGGTGGCTCAGTGGTTTAGCGCCGCCTTCGGCCCAGGGCCTGATCCTGGAGACCTGGGATCGGTCCCACGTCAGGCTCCCTGCATGGAGCCTGCTTCTCCCTCTGCCTGTGTCTCTGCCTCTCTCTCTCTCTCTCTTTCTGTGTCTCTCATGAATAAATAAAATCTTTAAAAACATACATATTTGATCATTTAGAGTAAAATACCTACATACCTCGGCCAAAATCAGGATGTTTTACTGACTGCCAGGACCCGAGGTTTCTCTAGCGTGTGTCCATCTCCCAAGGGGCCCGCGAGGGCTCCTGCTCCAGGCTCACAGCCCACGGGGAGTGCCTCACAGCCGCTCAGCCGAACACAGTGAAGCCCACGAACTGACCTTATCAACGACCTTCAGGTCACAGCCTGTCTTCACAAGATTTCCACCAGTTCCACGTTGCCAAGACCAGCAGCAACATGCAAAGGAGTCTGCTGCCTCTGCCATGAAAAATTTCAAAAATTTAATCTAGGGCCGCCTGGGCGGCTCAGCAGTTGAGCGTCTGCCTTCGGCCTAGGGGGTGACCCCCGAGCCCCGGGATCCAGTCCTGCCTCGGGCTCCCCGCAGGGCGCCTGCTTCTCCCTCTGCCTGGGTCCCTGTCTCTCTGTGTGTCTCTCATGAATAAATAAATAAAATCCTTTTTAAAAATGTAATCTAAGCACATTAAGGAGGGGACAACACTTGCATAATGAAAAGACACAGGGAAAGTTAAGGTGTCCCATATGGGCATAAGGGAAAATAGACTAAGATCACTTTTTTAAAAATTCATTTTGTTTTTTAAAAATATTTTGTTTATTCATTTGAGAGAGAGAAAAAGAGAGAGCATATGGGTGGGGAGAGGGGCAGAGGGAGAGGGAGAAACAGGCTCCCTCCGCTGGGTAGGGAGCTTGATAAGGGGCTCGATCCACACCCCTGGGATCATGGCCTCAGCCACAGGCAGAGTGCTTAACTGACTAAACCACCCAGTGCCCCAAGATCACATTTTTGAATAGGTACAGGGGACATGCACCGCAATGGTATTTTTAACAGTGAAAAGCTGAAAGGAGGTTACATGCTTCAC
The DNA here is from genome assembly GCF_003254725.2 of Canis lupus dingo. Taxonomy (NCBI): domain Eukaryota; kingdom Metazoa; phylum Chordata; class Mammalia; order Carnivora; family Canidae; genus Canis; species Canis lupus. Next base: position 30,655,323 of record NC_064245.1, read on the forward strand.
AAAGAGACTCATTTGATAAATCATGATAGGGATCCCTGGGTGGCGCAGCGGTTTGGCGCCTGCCGTTGGCCCAGGGCGCGATCCTGGAGACCCGGGATCGAATCCCACGTCGGGCTCCCGGTGCATGGAGCCTGCTTCTCCCTCTGCCTCTGTGTGTGTGACGATCATAAATAAATGAAAATTTTTAAAAATCATGATATATTCATATGTTGGCTTAGTCGGCAACCATTAAAAATGATTTTTTTTTTCTTTTTCAGGTAAAAATGATTTTTAATAGAGGTAGCAGAGTACTCAGGTCCACAGACACAGGAAGTAGAGTGGTGGTTCCCAGGAGCTGCGGGGAGGGGAGAATGAGGAGTTGGTGTCTGGTGAGTACACACTTGGAGTTTAGAAAGATGGACAAGTTCTGGAGATGAATGGTGACCACGGTTGCAGGGCGATGGGGATGGACTTAATGCCGCTGAACTGTACATTGAAAATGGTTAAATTCCTTTCCGGGGTAAGAATTTCTTATCAAGAGGGCCACAGTGTTTCAAAGAAATATGTCGTTTATGGTCTGACCCAAGCCACCAAGTCTTGAACCAGACACAGGAGGCGACTTGCCCAGGGTCACAGGAGCGGCCGCGAGGAGCCCGGCGCTGTCCCCGCGGAGCAGGGCCGGCCTGCGCGGGCCGCGGGCCCAAGGACTCGGGAGCCGCCGCCGCCTCCTGCGAAACCTCACGCCGCCCTAAGATTCCACCGACCCGGGCGTTGGGAGCCTCGAGGGCCGGGAACGAACAAAAATGTCAACAAGAGTGTCTTTCTCAGGGGCCATCACAAACAAAGGTACGTTTTTAGCTTATTGATGTTTTCCTTCGGTTACACGCTGGGCGCCGGCAAGACGCCAGGAAGCTGAGGTGAGCGAGCCTGCACCTGTGCGCACCTGTGAGCCCCTATGAGCCCCTGTGGGCCCCTGTGGGCCCTGTGAGCACCTGTGGGCACCTGTGAGCACCTGTGAGCCCCTGTGGGCACCTGTGGGCACCTGTGAGCTCCTGTGGGCCCTGTGAGCACCTGTGGGCCCCTGTGGGCCCTGTGAGCACCTGTGGGCACCTGTGAGCACCTGTGAGCCCCTGTGGGCACCTGTGGGCACCTGACAGCACCTGTGGGCCCCTGTGAGCACCTGTGGGCACCTGTGAGCCCCTGTGAGCCCCTGTGGGCACCTGTGGGCACCTGTGAGCCCCTGTGAGCCCCTGTGGGCACCTGTGGGCCCCTGTGAGCACCTGCGGGCACCTGTGAGCCCCTGTGGGCACCTGCGGGCACCTGTGAGCCCCTGTGGGCACCTGTGGGCACCTGCGGGCACCTGTGAGCCCCTGTGGGCACCTGTGGGCCCCTGTGGGCACCTGTGAGCCCCTGTGAGCAGGGGGCGGTCTAACAATCTCCCCGGGGGATCCAGCCCCTTCTGGTGATGAAATCATCCGTGAGTTCTGGGCGTGAAGCAAAGGTTGTGCCCATGAGGAAATACCTGGGGTGTTAAAACACTCGGACACACACGTGTCCGCCAGCGCAGGGTGTCCCCGTGCCCTGAGTGTGGAGGCCGGGAGGCCGCAGGAGTCTCCGATCTGCCGGCACCGAGGGGCTGCGGGGGCCCAGGCGCGCCCGGCTCCCCAGGGATGGAAACTGGGGCCCGGGGCGCCGCAGGGCCCGTCCGGCAGAGGCTCCGGGGGGGCTCCCGCAGCAGCGTGTCCCCCTTGTCCCTCCCCCGGCCCAGAGCGGGCTGTGATCCCCGCGCCCCCGCCCCAGCGCGCCCGCGGTTTGCCTTCACGGGGCCCTCACTCCGCTCAGGGATTGGATTCGTGGGCGATTCTTTTTTTTTTTTTTTTTTTTGATCCAAGAGGTCTCTTGCCTTTGGGTAAAGGGAAGACACATGTGCAGTCTCCAGTGGAGAAACCGAGCTTCCTGCTGCAGCAAAGGGGCCACCAGCCACTGCATGGCACGCTGAGGGCATGGCCCCGGGCGCAGGGCCCTGCAGGCCCTGGAGCGCTGCTCCTCTATGGGAGCTGCTGGGCCTGCTCAAGGCGAGCGGGTCAACAATGCGCTAGCGGAGCCCCAGGTGTGTGTCTGAACCGCATGCGTGTGTGGGACCCAGGAAATTTAACAAAAATCCCCTACCCCTGGACAAGCAGAGCAGGACTGATTCCATTTTGTGCTACACCTGCCACCTCCCGTATGACCCCCACATGACCTGCTTATTGCTTAAGGCGCTGCCCCCCCCCCAGTCAAGCCGCTGGGCACACCCTAATCGGAAATTGGCTCATAACAATGTAACCCTGCTTTGTGCCCACAGTTTTGGCGCCAAACTGCGTGCCAATTCTGACCAAAGTAATAGGCCAGCTCAAATGGATACTATAGGGTAAGATGTAATTCAATTGGCCACCTGCGTGTGGACCGACATGACTGTGCAACTTTCTGTGTATCCCATGGGCCACTGGCCCTTATAAAGCTGCTACACCTCTTAGTCTCGGGGTCCAAGTCCCTGCTCTGCTGGGTGGGGTATACTTGGACCCAAGCTCAAGCTTGTAAATAAACCCCCTTGTGTTTGCATAGGTGTCGGCTCCTCGGTGGTTTCTGGGATTCACAATCTTGGGCACAACAGTGTGTACGAGTGGGAGTGGGGGTCCCAGAAGAAAAAGAGTAAGGAAAATACGTGCGTTCCGCCTGGAAATTTTTAGGGCAACTTGAACTTGTTCAGAACCACCCCTAATCCCATCGTGCGCTGAACTGTAAGGAAGTACATCCAGTTCCCAGGTACCCGGCTCAGCTGATGCTGGGCACCCAAGGGGCTTCCCACCGAGATGCGGTCGCTGCCAATGGCGAAGGCGACAAGGGCCTCCTCTGCTGCAGAAAAACATTTTCTTTTCTTTTTAAAAAAGATTTTATTTATTCATGAGAAACACACACACAGAGAGAGAGAGAGGCAGAGGGAGAAGCAGGCTCCATGCAGGGAGCCCGACGTGTGACTCGATCCTGGGACTCCAGGATCATGCCCCGGGCTGAAGGCAGGCGCTAAACCCACTGAGCCACCCAGGGATCCCAAGAAACAGTTTCAAATCCAAAAGATTCTGACTTCATCATTCACAGCAAGGGCGGCTCCTTCGGCAGACGTGCCCTGCTGAGCTGCTCCTACGGGGCCCATCGCAGGTGTTCCCGTTGTCTCCACCCCAAGGTCGTGCAGCAAACCTGCTCTCCAGCAGTCGGGTCCCACCCGTCCCCCTCACGTGTTCCTGAACTACACGCCGAACACCTGCTGGGGGCGGGCCCTTTTCAGGAGGTGGGGATTCGGTGGCAAACACGGCCCATTCTCAGGAATCTTCAAAACGAGTGGGGTAAGGAGATACTGATTTTTTTTTTTTAAATCACAATATAAATATACAAATTGTGAGGAGAGCTCTGGAGGAAAAAGTGGTTCAAAGCACATGCGGGATGTGGAGAGGGCGGCGCTTCCCGAGGAAAGCAGAGGACTCGGCGGAGGGGCAGCGAGCGCTCCGCCTGCGGAGCCGCGTGGGCCCTCCCCGGACCCTCGTGCGCGGCGGGGCACCCGCGCACCCCAGCGGGCCCGCCGCGGCAGGCCTCGGCATTTAAACACAAAGAAGTCATTTAGTTCAGGGACTTTAATGACTTTCTAAAACTCATCCCTTAGGTTTTATTTCTCAAAATTAGACTCAGTCTCCAAAAGCAGAAAGGGCTCCTCCCGCGTGAACTCCGCGCGCAGGGCCCATGGGGACCCCGCCCCCCCGTGGCCAGCCCCACGGCACCAGGGTCGAAGCCCCCGGCGCTCGGCTTTCCGGGAGGAGTCACGGCTCCGGGGGCGGCGGACGGACAGACGGGCGGACGGGCGGAGCCACGGCCCCGGGGGCGGCGGACGGACAGACGGGCGGACGGGCGGAGCCACGGCCCCGGGGGTGGCGGACGGACGGACCGGCGGAGCCACGGCCCCGGGGGCGGCGGACGGACGGACGGGCGGACCGAGCCATGGCCCCGGGGGCGGCGGACGGACGGACGGACGGGTGGAGCCACGGCCCCGGGGGCGGGGTCCGTGCGGCCACCCTGGGGGCCGCGCGCCAGAAGCTGCGCGGAGCCGCGGGAGGCGGGCGGGGGCCCCATCACCCGGCAGCGAATGCGGTGACGGAGGAGAACTATTTAGAAAGGAAAACCCAGGGATCCCTGGGGGGCGCAGCGGTTTGGCGCCTGCCTTTGGCCCAGGGCGCGATCCTGGAGACCCGGGATCGAATCCCACATCGGGCTCCCGGTGCATGGAGCCTGCTTCTCCCTCTGCCCCTCTCTCTCTCTCTCTCTCTCTCTCTCTCTCTCTCTCTCTCTCTCTCTCTCTCTCTCTCTCTCTCTCTGTGACTATCATAAATAATTAATTAAAAAAAAAGAAAAGAAAATCCAACACGTTTTGGGTTATTTTGAGAGCCTCCTGGTTACTTCCCGTAAGAGTAGAGTCGTGGGTAACACACGCCTCAGGCAAACCCGAGGCACCTCCCTGTTTCCTGTTTCTAAGAAGCACGAGGCCGACCCGCCGAGGCTCCCCCCGCACCCCGCGCCCCCGCCCGGCCGAGGCTCCCCCCGCACCCCGCAAGTCCCCCCGCGGGCCGCGTCCCCATCCCCGCCGCAGGACCCCGCCTCTCCGGCCGTGCGCACCGCGCCCTCCGCTCCGGGGCGCCGGCGGGGTCTGGAGGAGAGCGCCCCGGCCAGGCCGCCTCTGCGCGGCCCGTGAACCCGGGCGGGCGGGCCCGAGGCACACCCAGCGCGTTGGAGCTTTCAAATGACCGAAGTCCCGGCTGACGTCCGACTGCGACCCCTAACAGACCCGGAGGGGACCCTCGTAGCCGAGCCCAAGCCCCAGAGCCGCGAACGACAGCAGCCCGCCGCGGTCCCAGCCACGCACGGAGTGGGCAGGCCCGGGAGCAACGCTAAGAGGCCGACAGGACCAGTACACGCGACCACCCGGACGCCAGCTTGAGCTGCTACCAAATGTCTACGACCCTGGGTAAGTGGCCTCTCAAGTACGGGCTTCTTGGTCTTCATCGGTACAAAAGGATGTAACTCCCTGTATTAGTCTTTATTGCTGCTGATAACAAATTGCTACAAGCTCAGAGGCTTAAATGATACGCATGAATTATGTTACAATTCTAGAAGTCTGAAGTCTGAACTGCATCTCACCCGTCTAAAATAAAGGCCTTTCTGGAGGCTCTTGGGAAAATCCACTTCTTTGACCTTTCCGGGTTGTGGAAGCTGCTCACACCCTGTGGCTCATGGCCAGTAAGGGTGCGCTAAGGCCTTCTCACCTTGCATCACTCTGACCTCCTCACCTGCCTTCCTCTTCCACTTTGAAACACCCTTGTAATGACATTGGGTCCAACTGGATAATTGAGGACAATCTCATCTTAAGGTCAGATGATTAGCAACCTGAATACTGTGTGCAAGCTAAATCCTGGTCTGCCCTGTAACATCACTTACCCACAGGTTCCAAGGATTAGGATGTGGACATCCTTGGAGTGAGGGGGCTTTATTCTGTTGACTGTACCCTCCTACCTCTTTTCCTCAAGCCATTGTAATATTGAGAGGATAAATGAGCTAGTAAATGAGCTAGTAAATACAGTAATCAATTATCATGTTACTCACTTCACACACACACAAAAATTGAGCACTTATTATGTGCCAGGCACTATTTTAGATAGCGGGTAGCTATGATGGTAAACAAGATCTCCCATATTACACTGCAGTAGACGTGACCATCGGTTGACCTATAGCTTGGCAGACAGATGAGTAAATCTGTAGACTGAGAATAAATCCATTTACTAGAACTAGATGTTAGTAGAGGAATAGCTAGTACCAAGTGCAACAACACAAAGTAAATCAGGAGAACTGGATGGCTACTTTCTGATGAGTGATCAAGAAAATCCTCTGGGATAGGGTGACATTGGGACTGAGATCAGAATGGTAACAAGTGCCCCCAGTGAGAAAAATCTGAATCAGAAACAAGCTTGTGTAGAATCCAAAGCCAAGAAGTAGTACGAAGAGCTGTGGGACTCTGGCATTTTACCCAGAGGCATTATAGGCATTATGTGTAGGGCTACAGAATTTTTTAAGAGCCAAAGAAATGTTTAAAACCTTTAAACATTTTTTTTTAATGTTTTAAACCTTTAAACCTTGGCTCTTGGTTAAGAGCCAAGAAATGTTTAAAACCTTTACCAGGGCAGTTCCCTCCCGGTGGCTCAGCGGTTGAGCGTCATTGAGCGTTGAGCCTTAGGCCCAGGGTGTGATCCTAGAGACCAGGGATCGAGTCCCACGTCGGGCTCCCTGCATGGAGCCTGCTTCTCCCTCTGCCTGTGTCTCTGCTTCTCTCTCTCTCTCTCTCTCTCTCTCTCTCTCTGTGTCGCTCATGAATAAATAAATAAAATCTTAAAAAAAAAAAAACCTTTACCAAAAAAAATTATTGATTCCAAGATACCAAAAGAAAACAGTGAAATTTAAGTGAATGTTTAATTGACATATTCATATCTCATTGGTTGTTAAATGTAATAGTCATAAAATATTCATTACATTTGTAAACAATTTGTAGGTTAAATTTTTTCGCCTTTTCAAATTCTCAAGTATACGCAGAGTTCTAAGAAACCAGAGTTCATCATATATTAGGAGACTTTATCATGGCCAAATGATTATCAAAGCACTAATAAAAAACCTTTAAAAATAATTTACAGCAAAAAAAAATTTTTTTTAATATTGGGGCATTTAAATATGTTTGATAAGATGTAAGGGCAGGGCCTCCAAAAATAAGTTGTTGGGCATACAAAAGTCTTCACTGGAGCAGGAGCATTTAGTATGACCCTGAAGGAAACCTACTGCCCAAACTCCAGGCAGCATAACATCCAACACAAATGGTGGAAGCCTCTGCTGTCAGCTAAATCCATAATCTCCAATTACCTTCCCAGAAATGGCCCAGTCCTTTACCCCTTCCCTTTGTGTGCATTGGGGCACAAAACCAATCTCCTAGGCAGAAAGACTAATCACTGTCAAGAGGTGAAGCATTTCTGAGATCAAATACAGCAGTCACCTACAGATGGAAGAGCACAATAAGCCTAACACTTCCCCACAGTAACATGTCCATACTGCTGGCTTCTTGTTGCACACTCCCTGTTCCCCCCAGGTCTTCACCGGGTTAGGCGGAGACAGGTATGAACAATCAGTGGGAGCTGAGGCTATTGATCCAGGAAGTGTGCTGATGAATGCAGGGGAAAACTCAAGAAAATGTAAAAGCTGGAAAATGGACTCAGGACAATTTCCAGGCTGCCTAGATGAGGCCGAGGCTGTAAGGATAAGGACAACGCAGTGTCTGCAGTCCTAGTTGGGTGGGGAGATTATGAGCATGTGAAAGCCATCACGAACCAAAACCTCTCTGGAGGCTAAAGAGAATGGTACAGAAGGGGGGAGTGTGTATAGAACAACGGAGTTAGCCGAAGGAGTGAGGCCAGCAGGACCCTGAAAATGAGGGAGGCTTTGCAGGAACTCCAGGCTGGCTGTAGACTGGGGGCAGGGAGGCACCTGTGAACACTTGAAAACCAGCACAGCTCTCTATACCGGAGTATTTCGTGGGCCCCATGAATTCTTAACGTGGTGTTCATTTACTGCATAAATAAGCTGCAACTCCAGCGGGAATCAACTCACCAGTATCTTTATTTTCTACTCTCTCTCACAATCTTGTCCATGCGTATATAAGTTTTAGACAGTGAAGATGTGCATACAAATAGTTTTTTTCTGTTACTATTCCATCATGAACATGTTTATATTGCAGTATATTTAGTATTTATCAGTAATATTTTTAATGGCTATATAATTTTTTTAAGAAAAAGGTACACCAAACTTTTATTTGGCTTTCTCCTAGAATTCATGGCACGGATAGGTTGTATTTGCTATTGGAAGTAACTTGATTATCTATCCTAATCCATGTAGATTTTTCCCTTTTTAAGAGTATTCCCTTAACAGAATTTTTTCAAGCCTGGGTGAAAGGAAAGGGACAAATTGCTTTTCAAAAGCATTGTACAAATGTACACTTCCATCAGCAGAATACAAGAGTATAAAACATTACCAGTTTGGGACTTTATTACCGATCCTAGTGTTTACCTTTGTACCTTTTGAAAATGGATTGTTTCTACAGACATACCTTGTTTTATTGATTTGCTTTATTGCACTGCACAGATCTTACATATATATATATATATATATATATATATATTTTTTTTTTTTTTTTTTTTTTAACAAGGTGAAGGCACAAGACTTCAGTGGAGGAAGTAACTGCAGATGTGGTGGAAATAGTAAGAGAAATAGAATGAGAAGTGGAGCCTGACAATGGACCTAATAGTTGCCATATTGTGATAAAACTAAGAGATGGGGAGTTGCTTCTTACAGATGAGCAAAGAAAGTGGCTTCTTGAGATGGAAACTACTCCCGGTGAAGCTGCTATAAAGATTACTGAAACAAAACAAAACAAAACAAAAGATTACTGAAACAACAACAAAGGACTTCGAATACTGAATAAATTTAGTTGATAAAGTAGGGGCAGGGTTTGAGAAGACTGATTCCAATTTTTTTTTTTTACATATTTTATTTATTTATTCATGAGAGAGAGAGAGAGCGAGAGGCAGAGACACAGGCAGAGGGAGAAGCAGGCTCCATGCAGGGAGCCCGACGTGGGACTCGATCTCCGGTCTCCAGGATCACACCCTGGGCCTAAGGCAGACGCTCAACCACTGAGCCACCCAGGCGTCCCTGATTCCAATTTTTAATTAAGTTCTACTGTGAGTTAAAATGCCAACCAGCATCCATACTACAGAGAAATGGTTCACAAAAGGAAGAGTCAATCAAGGCAACAAACTTCACTGCTGCCTCGTTTTAAGAAACTGTGACAACCACCTCAACCTTCAGCAACCATCATCCTGACCAGTTGGCAGCCACCATCAAGGCCTGACCCTCTGCCAGTGAAAAGATTATGACTTTCTGAAAGCTCAGAGGATGCTTAGCCTTTTTCAGCAATAAAGTTTTTCTTAATTAAGGTATGTACATTGTTTTATTTTTTGGGGGGGGAGGGAGCATAATGCTATTGCATACTTAACAGACCACAATATGGTGTAAACATAACTTTTATATGCCCTGGGAAACCAAAAAATTAATTTTACTTTATTTCAATACTCTTTACAATGGTCTGGAACCAAACCCACAATATCTTTAAGGTTTGCCTGTACATGGTGCTGATACGGAGAAAGCTCTAAGATATACTGGCACTTACAAAACAAACAAAAAACCCCACCAAGGTGTAGAGCAGCAGGTCCATGTAGTTAGTGTGCTACCATTTATGTGGTGTCAGTACTTACCCATGTGTGTGCTTCACACTGTCCATATAAATGCATGGAAAATTCCTGTTAGATTAAATCAACTATTAATCACATTAGTTCTGAGGAGGTGAAATTAAGATATGTAGTTGGAATATACCCTTTGGTGCTATTCACATTTTTTGGTATTTTCACAGTAATTTAAAATTATTCAGAAAAATAGAAAAAGAAAGTAAAACCACCTGAAAGGCAAGACCATCACAATGGTCTGAATCCTTACCATTGCTACTGACTAGTCGGATAAACCTGAATGAGTTCTTTAACTTTTCTAAATATGCTTCCTCAAGAAATGAAGATAAGGGATAAAACACCTTAGCACCATGTCTAAACACAAAAGCATTCTATATTTATTAGAACACACCATCGTGTCTTCTTCAAGCCCCAGACTGATCTCTTGGGTTTTTACACAATAATGCTTTTTTTCAGCATTTACTGTGTATAAGCCAGGCATGGACGGTTGTTAGGGAGAAAACAAGGTAGAATGAGAATGTCTCTGTATGTGAGAAGTAATAACAACTATCTGATCCTTTTGCCCTTGTTTTCAATTATTCCTTCCCCAATAAATAGGAAGAAGGGCAATGCTTTCAAGGAGACAATACTTAGGGGAATTTCAGAGGTAAATCATTAATTCTTACCTCAAATAAAGCAAATTATGAATATTAATCCTACAAAAGGTTAGTGAGTGGATCAGTTCAGGACCAGATTGCCCAAAGAACATTCTGAGTCCGCCTCCACTATGTGAGCGAACACGCCATGGGCCACATACTTTATTTGGAATGTTGACATCACTTCCTGCTGCCAGAAGCACTTTGCTGCACTGTTTATGGCCTCCTTTAACAGCCAGAAAGAACAGTGTTTCTCCATTCTAAAAAAAAGGGGAAAAAATTTAAATGAATTGCCCTTTGGCATAGAATGAAATTACTTGAGAAACAGCATACTTTCTCTATACCTTTTATGCATTACCCTTAATGGATAGCATTTATTGAGCATCTCTATGCCAACTTATATTGCCAAGACTATATGCCGTAGCATAGTTAAATGCACAACTCTGTGAGGTCAGGATTAATATTACCCCATTTTACAGATAAGGAAGCTAAGGCTTACCTGAAAAGTGACAAAGCCGGGATGCAAATTCAGCTGTTTGGCTCCAAAGCCTGCACCCTTACCTATCCTGTCATGCTGCCTCATTTCAGGCTTTCCAGCCACCATTTATATTCCTAATCTTTATTAATTTATCCAGTAAACATTTATTAGACTCTGATTGCCTGTTGGGCAAAGGCATTGGGATTGAAAAGATGAATAGTACAAACTCTGCCCACAAGAAGGGAACAACCTAGTGAGCAAGACAATCACAAAATACTCATAATGCAGTACAAAATATACAAAAACATACACAGATACAAATGGTACACATTTATACCAAGTACAGCTTTCATGTTTAAAACTGATTTAAGCTGATGTGTGTCATTTAAAAAAAAAAACAGTAATAAAAACAGTAATTAGGTTTCCTGAAACTCATTATGACAAATGCTAGTAGGACAAAGTAAGAGCTTAGTTTAGGCCAAAACACAAAAAGAAAAAACTGGTATCATACAATATGTGACGAACTCTCCCTCCTCATGAAAACTCTTTCCTAAAAATACTGGGAAGAAATGCAGAATTCCCTCCCATCCCTAACCATTTCCGCCCCCTTGGGCATTATTCTACTTAACAAATGCATTAGGTTAAGTTCAGAAGGTTTTACTTGTAGTTAATTAGATATGAACAATCATGTTAAGAGGAATGCAAAAACATGGAACCAATGTTTCCATCCCAATGAGCCGGAAAAACGGTTTCCAGGCTGCTTTACCTGAGTGCCTGGGACAGCCGTCTGTTACAGAGGAATTTATCCTCATAATATGCCTTCTCGTTTTCCAGGAAAAGAGATGCCAAATGGCAAACCACAGTGGGAAAAGCATTAGCAAAAATATGTGAAGGAAAAAATGCACATCTTTAAAATATCAGGAGTCTAACACACATTTATACCTTTGACCCAACAATCCTACTTCTAGGAATATACCCAAAGGAAATAGTGAGGAATTCAGACTACAGTTTTTATACAAAAGGTTCATGACAGCATTACTTCTAAGAAAAGAAAAATGAAATAAAGGAAATAAATTTCCAAGAGCTGAAAAATAGTCAAATGAACTCTGAGCAGCCAATAAAAATATATATTCATAGGACCACAAAGAAAATTATATCTCCAAAATAATCATTTCAGTGTGGAAAAAATACAAGAACTACTATTTATATTTATTTTTTACCTTGAATTTTTAAAATGTATATTTCTGGTATATGTTTTGTAATGTATTAATTAAATCATAAGTGTACATGTGACAGATGCACGCCCAAACCTTCTTTACTGATAGAGGAGTTTGCTTCCAAGACTGCTTAGAGACAACTCCTCTATAGTATCTTCATAGGGGTCATTCCAACTAGTCTGGCAACAGCTTACAACAGGAAACAGGGCAGCCCAAGGCCGTATGAGTATCATGGGCCTTATCCAGAAGGCTAATATTGTTGCTAGTCATTATTTTGTGCAGATGAAATTTCACATAATCTGCAACTACAGTTTGTTGGACCTTATGAGATCTCTCCAATGTGCCCTAACTCAAAAATAGCTAAAAGGTGGGTGAAATCCAAGTGCACAAATTCCAGTAGTAAAGTATTAGAACAGAATATGACTAAGACTTCAATAAATCCTGTTTCTATAGGACTCGATCTCTATATTGGTTTGTGAAGGACAATCACAACTAGGATTTACCATAGGTAATTCATGTTGTTGTTTTAGTTTTCACACATCACTCATAGCTTTTATTCAAAAAGACCAAAGTCCTGAGATCTTCTTTAACTAGGTTTAAACCAATTAAACCTGATCATCATTATGCCAGATGGACAGAAAAGATTGAATGCCACAAAAGTAAACAAATGAAGGCTCTATTTTTATCCATGATCCTCAAGTGAAAGTTTGGCTTAACTTCTCCCAGAAACTTGAAGAGAATAAAACAAGGATACAATATACACCACTGATATGAAAGATAACCATGAATTCATATACTGCACCAGATCACACCAATGATTAACAACAGATGCCATATGTTGCACGCTTACCGTGTGCCAGGCACTGTTCTCGGTGCTAAGTGTGTGATACGGCCACCCCATTTAAACCTCACTATGGGGGTACTGGGTGACTCAGCTGGTTAAGTGGCTGCCTTCAGCTCAGGTCATGATCTCAGGGTTCTGAGATCAGGCCCAGCGTTGGGCTCCCTGCTCAGCAGGGAGCCTTGCTCCTCCCTCTCCCTCTATGCACTCACTCTTTCTGTCTCTGTCTTGTGCATGCTTGCTCTCTCTCGCACTCTTTCTCTCTCCCTCAAGGAAGTAAGTAAATAATAAATAAAATAAACCTCACTGTGGCCTTATGAAGCTATGTGACAGATGAGGAAACTAAGGCTAAGAGGGGCTAAGGACTGAACCCAGGATCACCTATCTAGATGAGTTATGGAGCCAGGACCTGACCCACACAGTTAGGGACCGGCTTTTCATCTCTGGGTGCACAGGTCCAGGGACTAGCCCAGTGGGCTTCTCTGCTCCAAAGGGAACACCGACTTGGCCCAGGCATCACAGAGGCTCACTTTCATATCTTTACATTTTCATTATGTTGTCTGCAGTTGCTACTTTTGGTCTTAAGCCACCAATTCTAACTCCCGTCTTGTTTTAACACATCTGAGATCAGGATGCACCTCATAATCTCAGTCAGCCAGGGAGCAGATGTGATACCATTGTCACTGCTTGCAGTGTGCATTGAATTAGAAAGGGTGTAGGCTTAGAAGAAAATCTCAGAAACCACAGTGGGGTACCCTTTAAAAATGCTTGCTCATGTATTTATCTCCAACGTTCACCAAAAATCAACAGGAGTACTCTTGAGAATAGATTGATATGAAATGGAATGGAAAAATTAGGCAACATCCAGAGAACTTAGCTTAAGAAGGATGCTTAGGTGTGATTTGTTGGGAAGGAAAGTTCAAATGTAGAATTTTCTGTCATTTCTTCAGTTCCTCACACTACCATTAGAGGCTCCATTTGCAATAGCCAAAATGTCATCAAGAAAATTGAAAGACTCACAGAAGACTTCATTTTCTAACCCCAGATATTTTTTTAAAATGTTATTTATTTATATTGAGAGAGAGGGTGCACACTCCCATGCATGCACAAGCAGGGGAAGGGGCAGAGGGGGAGGGAGAGAAAGAGAATCTCAAGCAGACTCTGTGCTGAGCATGTAGCCCTACTCATGGCTCAAGGCAGGGTTGATCTGATGACCCTGAGATCATGACCTGAGCTGAAACCAAGAGTCAGACACTTACCTGACTGAGCCACCAGGCACCCCTCTAACTCCAGATATTTAAAAGAAGGAAAAGGAAGTTGGGTGGCAAAACGGAGGCAAAAGTATTTTCTTTAAAGAAAACACAAATTGGCTTGGATGGTTATTAACCAAAAGCTTAGCAAGATGTTTGAAATGTGGAAAACAAGATGCAAGCCTTTTTTAAAGAAGGTTCCTAAATCTGAGATTTGCTATCTGATCTCTTGGTAATGAAAAGATCATGGAGACTGTTAACTTGAGACAATAGGACATGATTCCCCATCACCTGGGGAAAAAAGCAAGGAAAAATGCTGAAATAATAAATGGCAAAAAAAAAAAAAATGTCTACAAGGATCAGCCCTGTGAAACTCTATACTAATGCATATATGGAAGCTAGAGAAACAAAGTAATACAAGAAGTTCGCCTAATTCATTATTCTTGAGCCAGACAGGTTTGCCAATGAGTCCTATGTCCCTACCCTTCAACCCTGAAAGGCCTAGCTCTTCATCGTCATGAATTCACTAAGGAAAGGCAAAGAGAGGGGGAGACTGCTTAGGCCACCAGTTTTCCGATTACCTGCAAGTTATTAGACATTAATTGAAAAACAATTTAGTTTTGAGCCATGAACAACACTTTGGAAATGACAGACCAAAAATTATTGTGCCTGTTTTTTTTTTTTTTAAGATATTATTTATTTATTCATGAGAAACCCACAGAGGGAGGCAGAGACACAGGCAGGGGGAGAAGCAGGCTCCTTGCAGGGAGGAGCCCAATGTGGGACTTGATCCCGGGACTCCAGGATCACACCCTGAGCCAAAGGCAGATGCTTAACCACTGAGCCACCCAGGCATCCCTTGTGTTTGGTTTATACAAATATCTACAAATGGTGATAATGGCTAAAGGTTCATATTTTTTAAAAAATCACAAAAAAGAAGTGTGGGAGACACGATTATATACTATATGAAAACATTTAGTCGCATATCCTTATAAATTATTTATTTATGCAAGAATCATTGACCATCAATGATTGATGCAGATATTATGCTCAGCAACAGAAGACCAAGGTGAACAATACACTGTCTCATCCTCAAGAAGCTCAGAGTCCAAAAAAGAAGATGGACACATGAGTAAATAATTATAATGAAATGCAGCAAATGAGTGCTGGTAATATGCAGGGGTGTATGAATGTGTGTTTGTGGTCAGGAGGCAGGCGACAAGAAATGGTGGAGGAAGGCCTTTTAAGTTTGCTGATGCACTGGAATGGGAGAAAAAAGCACTGGTGGTGACATTTCCTGCCCACCATCTTTTCCACAGGGGATCCCGTGCCCCATTTTTACAGAACTGTTAATCCCACTTCTTTCACCCTGTTTGGTTCAGGGATGTTCACATGCCACGCCAGGCCAATCAGAGTCAACTGCGGGTTATTTTTCTGGTATATTCTATTTGTACTCTAAAGTCACCAACTAAGCTGTCATCAGCCCTCTTTGTCACCTGACAAGGAGAACCCGCCTAAGAATGAATCAAGCACAGACAGTGTCAAGCACAGATGAAAACCAGAAAAAGAGACAAGAGCCCTGCTGACATCACATGCACAGCTGGATTCAGACATGCCTGAGGGTACCTGTGCATGAAGTTTTTACCTGAATGAGTCAATAAATTCCTTTTTTTTTTTTTTTTCTAAAAGTAGTTGGAGTTGAGCTTCTGTCACCTTTTGCTAGCAGGGCTTCCTTAAACCAACTGCTCTATCTCAAAGAATTATGAGGGTGACTTCAAAGCCCACCAAGAAGGTCTCTTTGGCTTCAACTAAACATTTGAGAATCACAGAATTCTCACAGGCCACACCTGACACCAGTATACTCCGAAGATGGAGGACACAAACCAGAGCCTGCCAACGTCGGCAATTCCTCTTCATACCACATCCCACTCAGCTGTACAGGGGCTGTTGGCTTTGACCCCCCCAGGGGACAGCTCAGTGGCAAGGTGACAAATCCACACTGGGCAGGTATTGGAGCCACCCTGGCTCTAAGGCTGGTGCCCCACAGGAACAACTATCTCCTGTGACAACCCCTCAAGTATAGCTTCCAGGTCCTGCAAGGGACAGAACCAGTCAGTTACAAGAGTCACTACCCTCAGAGAAGCCCAAAGTATGGCTTCCCCTTCTGGTGTTTATAGGTCATCTGTAGTTCCTCCAAGTCCACATGCAACTTGCTTAGAAGGGGTCATTTTATCATGAGCAATGCTTATCTTGTTTGCAGTGACACAGTCAGAAAGCTTACCGAAGCTTAAGTTCTCATGTAGAAGGAAAAGAGGTTTTGTTAGCCCTTTACCCACAGAGACCATACCTGAGGGTGGTGGGGCCTAGAGTAGACGTCTGCTGATTTCGTCTCTATGTTTCTTTCTTCTGGCAACAGCAGCTTCGTTTTACTTAAGAGAACTTCCCTAATTACACACGTGTATACTCTACTGTTTATCCATTTAGTGCTGTCAACTGTCACATGCAGTGACCATGCTGGTCAGTGACTGCTTCAGGATTGGACAGATGATTCAGACAGGGCCAAACAGAATTGTTCCTGAGATTTATATATGAATGTTTGATGAGAGGAATTTGCTTTCTTATGAATCAAAATACATAAGAATATCCATAAGAGGGGTGCCTGAGTGGCTCAAGTTAGTTAAGCATCTGACCCTTAGTTTTGGCTCAGGCCATGATCTCAGGGTCTTGAGATCAAACCCGGTGTCTTAAACTTTTTTTTTTTAATTTTTTATTTATTTATGATAGGCACACAGTGAGAGAGAGAGAGGCAGAGACATAGGCAGAGGGAGAAGCAGGCTCCATGCACCGGGAGCCCGATGTGGGATTCAATCCCGGATCTCCAGGATCATGCCCTGGGCCAAAGGCAGGCGCTAAACTGCTGTGCCACCCAGGGATCCCCGGTGTCTTAAACTTAAAAGGCCTAGCTCTTCATCGTCATGAATTCACTAAGGAAGGGCAAAGAGAGGGGGAGACTGCTTAGGCCACCAGTTTTCTGATTACCTGGCAAGTTATCATTCCACAGGGAGTCTGCTTGAGATTCTTTCCCTCTTCCAATGCCCCCCACCCTGCTCACGCACAAGTGCCTGTGCTCTCTCTCAAACAAACAAAACAAACTCTTTTAAAAAACAAATTTCCATAAGAATATCTTGAAACTACTAGCAGCCAGCTTTCCCACCAAGTGGAGATTATATCTATCTATACCAATTCAGAGACAAGAGAGAGAAGAAAAATAAAGCTGGATCCAACCATGCCTGAAGCCATTCAGATATACCTTGAAACTCTTTAGTTATCAATAAATAAATTAATTACCTCTATTGTGGGATGCCTGAGTGGCTCAGCAGTTGAGCATCTGCCTTTGGCTCAGGGCGTGATCCGAGTCCTGGATTGAAACCCGCATTGCATCCCCATAGGGAGCCTGCTCCTCCCTCTGCCTGTGTCTTTGCCTCTCTCTGTGTGTCTCTCATGAATAAATAAATAAAATCTTTAAAAGAAATTACCTCTATTGCTTAATCTAGGTTAAACTGGATTTTTATCACTCATAACAGAAAACAATTTTAATAAATACTAGTTAGCAGTTTGGGGACCAAGCGCCAGGGGTCTGTTCAACTTCAAAATGGCTTTACTCTTGGGGCCACTTGGATGGCTCAGTTGGTTAAGCATCTGCTTTTGGCTCAGGTCATGATCCAGGGTCCTGGGATCCAGCCCTGTATCAAGCTACCCACTGAGTGAGGAGTCTGCTTCTCCCTCTGCCCCTCCTCCTGCTCCTGTACTCGCATTCTCTCTCTCTCTCTCTAATAAAAAAATAAAATCTTTAAACAATAATATGGCCTTACTGTTACCATTGGCTGCTACAAAGACTTGCATTTCTGCATGGCTAAACCAAAGTGACAGAGGACCCACCCCCAAAGACAGCCTCGGGTGGTAAGAAATGGGAGGTTATCACAGGTGAAATATCTTTCTTCCTCAACAAGAAAACAGTATTACTTTAAACTTTGGATGGCCTTTAAAAATGTTATCATCAAGAAAAAAAAAAAAAGGTGAAAGCCAAATTACACAAAATAAGAGCATTTAAAGTAACCCATATCTTAGAAACATATCAGAAGGTAGCACAAAGATGAAGTGACAATAAAATGAGACATAAATTTTTTCTCCCATCTTGGTACATGTTATTCGGAAAAATAACAAGAATTTAAAAAATACATGGTTTCTTAAAAAAATATAGTTTCTTATCGTGTCTTTTTTTAAGAGATTTTATTTATTTATTTGAGAGAGCGATTGAGCAGAGCAAGAGAGAGAGCATGAGCAGTGGGGGGAGCAGCAGAGGGAGAGGGAGAAGCTGACTCCCCGCTGAGCAGGGAGCCCAACTCGGGGCTTGATCCCAGGACCCTACGATCATGAACCAAGCTTCAGCTTGGCACTTAATTGACTGAGCTATCCAGGTGCCCTTCTTACCATGTCTCATTTCCTTTTTTAACCACCAAACCCTTGTAAAATGCTATTCAAGTTGGCCTTTGTCCAGTGCAGTCCCCCAGGACTGATTTCCAACATGCAAGGCATAGAAGACTTCCAGGCCGGACAAGGGAACCTAGTGTCAGAGCTCCGGTTTCAGAGAAACCACGTTGCCCTCCCAGCTCAGGATCCCCATTCCCTCTCCTAATTAATGAAAGCAAGGAGGGGCCAGAACTTTTTATCCTTTTTCCTTTATTAACACATTGTCTATTTAACATGTTTTAATTCAATGCATTTCAATTGTTTGCATGTGAATAAGTCTGAAGGGTTACAACTGTTTATGAGAAATTATTTTTCATTTTTAAGTTGACTACCAGGGTTATCAAATTTGACAGGTTAACCTGTCAAATTCAGCAAGTTTCATGAACAGCTATTCAATAGCCACCCAAAGTCCAAACAGACCATCCTTTCCCACAGGGATCCCAGAGATGGTGCGAGGAGGCCAAGGAGAACCCAGCACAAAGCCCTCCAGTGCCCTGTGTACAGGTCTATCACCCAAAACATTTCCTTTTTTTTTTTTTAAGATTTTTATTTATTTATTCATGAGAGACACAGAGAGAGGGAGAGACAGAGACACCAGCAGAGGGAGAAACAGGCTCCATGCAGGGAGCCCGTTGCGGGACTCGATCCTCGGCCCTGGGCTGCAGGTGGTGCTAAACCGCTGAGCTACCCGGGCTGCCCAAGACATTTCCCTTTACCTTCGGACCCTCGAAATAGAACCCCAGCATAAGGGGAAAACCAGCAGGCTCCTTAATAATTAAAAAATTGAGAGGGGAAAAGAACGTTGCCATGAATTAAAGAGTGCTGAAGAAGCAGAGTGTTAAATACGCAGGCATGGAACCAGGGTAGGCGGGGTGAGTTCTCCCCTTGCACACTGGAGCCCTTAAATACTAGCCTCAGGTCCATATAAAAAGGTACATCTTCCTAAATCCCTTCATGCTCATTATTCTCAACCCTCCAAAAAAGGAAGCTTCTTTACATTTTAATCTCTAAAGTCTTCTATAAAGATTCTTTTGAACCTGTGGAAGTTCCCATAAGTCTGCAGCTGAAACCAACCTAACGGTGCACCACCAAACTCTTATAAACATTCGACGAGTACGCACATACTCTACGGCCTTCCCTGTCTCTGCCCCAGCTCCACCCCAAACATTTTACTTTGAGTACTTATTTTTGACCATTAGATGGAAGTTTACATGTAGATTCAAATTATCTACACTATTTTACCCATAACTTCTCCGGGCTGCTCTCATCTTTCTCCTCTGGAGATGCCACAGAGCTGGAAGAAACCTCAAGGTATTTTCCAGTGTCTTCCATCTCTCTCCTCCCCACCATACTCTCCTGGGCCTAGTTAGATCTCTGCTATTAATAAAGACCGCCTCCCCACAAGGCTCTCCTTGCTAGCTTCTAGAGTTCCCTCTGAGCTAGAGAGAAGAATTTTACCGGTGGTGGTCAGGTAAGGAGGCTCTCAGTTACTTTCTCCTATTAAGAGAGTAGGCATGAGGGCCAATGGTAAAGGTGAAGGAATCTTTTCTATCAAATGCATTCAATGAGTTCCTCAACATTTTTAAGCAAACACAGAAGGAAAGATCCAATGATGAATTACTACTTCCTGAGCTCCTGATAGCCAGTTCTTACTGGGTTTTGCCAACATCCTTGGCCCCACTCACAGATCTCAGAAAAAAAGAGTAGACTTTGTCTTTTGCATCGATCTATCTAGGTTTCTTACAGAATTAATTTGGACTCAGAGATTCTTCTCTCCCTAAACAATGTAGGGGACTCATTATTTGCTCATTCTTCATATGTCTCTGAATCTCTCTCAGCAGGACATGTCTGCATGGTTTGCTGCCAGGCCTCTTCAGCCTTTTCCCCAAGGAAGAAGGAAGTGGGAGGAAGAAGAGGAGTGGGACAAGGCAACCCCAGAGCCAGCTAAAGAGAAGGTAGACAAGAAGGCCACTGGCTGGCAAAAACTCCAGAAGTGGGGAAGACTCCCCACAAACCTGCTTTGGTCTTTGAGGCCCCCAACCTACCTGATCCTCCCCACACACTGCTACCTCCTGTGAAATCAGCCAGAGCCCCCTCAAAGGGAAGACTATCATGTTTCTCCTATATAACAAGCGCTCACCAAGTATCTGCTAAATTGAACTGATTGGAATCCATTCACAGGTTGCATCCCTACTTAGCATCAATCAAATCAGAATGATCTAACTTCCTCGCTATGTCACTAAATGCTATTTGACTATGATTATCAGTTTGAGGTTATCAGACATATTTTATCCTATAATAATTGTTATAATAACTACCATTTAGTGAGCACTGACCATGTATCAGGCTCTTTGCTAAGTGCTTTCTAGTCCTCAACTCATTTAAGTATCCCAACATTGGCTGTTTCAATATTGTTGCATAAGACTGGTTTAGGGGTAGTGTCTGATTAGAAAGGGGTGGTGGGATGGCTTACAATAAATTTCAATGGCATAGGCATTTTTACATAAAGTTGAGGAAATATCAATCATCTATATGAAACCATGGAGGTACTGCTGATAAAAATAATTATATGGAAGTCAAGACACTCCTCCTCCCCAATCATCCCTTTTTACACACTAAGGCTTTCAGCAGTTGGAAAGCTTGCTTAAAGCCCATAGCTAATATATGCCCAAATCACAGCCCAAGCCTGTCTGCCTCCAAGCTATAAATGTATACTTCCTCAGTCATACTCAGAGGAAGTAAAACAAAGTTATAGACTTCATTTGAAGAAATAGTTTTATTTTCAAGACTGAGCTCAGAAAAGAATGTGAGCTTTCTACAAGGGGTGAAATAAGGTGAATATTACTGATTAATTTCCATAGAGACTTTTATTGAGAATAATGTTCCAGGCACAGTGAAAAGAAGGTCCCATTTGAAATCAAAACATCAATCTCACAAGGTATACTCCCCTATGAGAAAAGCCTAGAAGAAGATATTCCAGGGAAAAGATGACAGGCCCTGGCCCACTATCATCTGAGAAGGGAGACAGGACAGCAGAACAGCATAGTGACTGAGGTCAGCTAGACTTGAATTCAAATCCTGGCTCTTACTTTCCAGTTTTGGGACATTGGATGAGGTACTTAGCTTCTCTAAGCCTCAAATTCATCACCTTTAAAAATAAGCAAAATCCTTCTGTATACGATTATGGGAACTAACAATGATTTGTTAAGCATTCATATAAACCAGGCCCTAGACCTGAGGTAATGTATGTAAATAGCTTTCCTCCGTACCTAGCACACTAATAAATATCGATAGGTGGTAGCTGTTATTAGTATATATCTCCTTATGAAAAGAAAAAGAATGTAGACAAATACAGTAAAACTGCATTATATTTCACGACTCATTACTACATAGTCTTGGGTCAAAGGCATTCATTCCCAAAAGGCCAAGCATAATGTAGTAAAACGCAAGCATACATTCTGAATACAAAACAGAGTGGATACTGTCCACACTCAGCCAGGCTGAGGGAAGAGAGAGGAAAAAAGGAATCTGGATGCTTCTTCAATACTTTCCAACCTTCCCACGTGCAGATATCAGGGCCACCACCAACACCAACACTTCTCATCTGTCCTGTCATCTGCCAGAGGGATGGAGGAGCAGGCTACAGGGTCAAGTCTATCTGAGCTGGCTGCTTTGGCAGCTCCAGCAGAAGTAGGAAGAAAGAGGAATTTGGTGGGGGTATACATAGGACCTGTCCTACTATAGCAAACACACCTTATCAGGCTGATCCAGGTCCTTCAAGTGCAGATCTTGAATGAGGTACTCCACGATGCGTACATTATTGCTTTGAGCTGCAAAGTGGAGGGCATTCATTCCATCCTGAAGAGAGCCAAGGTGGGGACAAAATTACAGAATGACCTTAGGATTTCCTCCTCCTGCACTAGTGCAGTGAGAACCATGTCCAGGTATGACCCACATACCTACTTGATTCTTGGCCCTCTGGTCTGCTCCAGCTCTAATGAGCATGAGCATGATCTCGAGACTTCCAGACCAGGCTGCAAGGTGAATTACTGTCAAGCCGTGCTTCCCGAAGAAGAGAAAAGAAAAGTATCTATCACTGGAATAAGCCACAACACACTATTTCAGTCAACAAAAGCCAAGTTAATACTCAATTGTTGAAAATTAACAAATAGGGGAAAAATTCATACACTGCAAATGTGATATTTCAATTCTATGGGGAAAAAGAATACATTTAATAGATGGTTCTCCACAGTGAAAAAAATAAAATTAAATCCTTTATCATATTTCACACACAAAACACACAAAAAATATTAGAGGAAAATCTAGACTGTAAGGTAAAGCATCTTGAACCACAAGCTATAAAAGGAAAGAATAATGATAAAGTCAAGAAACAAATGATAGATTTTTAAAAATGTATTTTAATAAAGATAGTTACTTTTTCTAGCCTCTTACAAATCAACAAAAAGAAGGCAATTAAACCAATTGAAAAAGTGGACCTCCCAAAAGTGCTCTCTTAAGGGATTAGTGGAAATGAACCATTATAGTTTCAGCAACCTGGCAATATATACTGAAATTTTATTTTATTTTTTTTAAGATTTATTTATTTATTTATGATAGATGGAGAGAGAGAGAGAGAGGCAGAGACACAGGAGGAAGGAGAAGCAGGCTCCGTGCCGGGAGCCCGACGCGGGACTTGATCCCGGGACTCCAGGATCGCGCCTGGGCCAAAGGCAGGCGCCAAACCGCTGAGCCACCCAGGGATCCCCCTATACTGAAATTTTAAATTCAACCAGCAATTCCACAACTAGGAATCTATCCCTCGAAAATGAGTTTTAGGACCTAATGTTATGTAAACAAGATATTAATTTTAATCCTTAAAAATGAGAGCAAGGTAAATGCCATCAATACAAGAATGCTGAACAAATTAAGGAATAGTCCTATCACATCATGCAGTCATTAAAAATAATGAGTTAGAGCTATAACAATGGACTTGGAGAGATTTCCACGAGGTAGCTGTTAAATGTGAAAAATAAGATGCAGAAAAAATATCCCATTTTTTATAAAACAAGCAATGACCAAAACTTGTATGTGTACGTGTAGGTATCTCCATCTGTCTAAGGTGGGTGCACAGGTGGACGGATGCTCAGTGCCATATGGATAGGATTATATGAGCGTGAGCATGTTCACAGAAATAAACACACACACCCCACATCGTTAAATGTAGTTACTGGAGAAAGGGTAGATGCACGAAAAGGCAAAACAGAGAAGACTGAAGCTATAAAAAGAATCCTACTTCCACATAAATCATTTGAAATATTCTCTCTCTCAAATCATATGGGTACATGCGCGTGTGCATGCACACATGCATGAAACGGACAGACTCCACCAGGACCTACTGACCTTGAAGGATGCGGCGGTTAGACTTGCAGACTGAGTGAGCAGGAGAAAAGTGCAAAGGGGAACAGCCAGCAGACAACACTTTGCAAAAGTGCAAAGGGGAACAGCCAGCAGACAAACAAAGCAGACACTGTGTCAGGGAGGCGGACTTGGGGGGTGCTCAACTAGGAAACCTGGGACTTGCAGCCTCGCCCCAAGTTAGAGAAGTATTACAGAGCAGACACTATGAACTTGATCTGGAGAGGCGAAAGAGGCTGACCTCCTGTCTGGCTCTCTTACCTGCAAGTGCTATGTTCTGGCCTCAGGTCCCTCCCCTGCAAGTTCATGTGTCTGCTTTTGTTTTCTTTTATTTCTGTCAGAAAATCATCCATTACGCAGTTAAAGCGCCCTCCAAAATGTAAGCCTTCTCAGCACATCCTATTTGCATCTCCTAATTTGACCATGTTTGTAACCCAGTTTGCTAGATGTGTACAATATTATGACTAAATCAACAAGGAAGGGGGGGGGGTCTTCCCTTCCTTGGGGAAATACCAAAAGGTGCATAAACCTTTTGGTATTTATGTTGGCTGCTCTAGAAACTGCATTAATATATTCTCTTCTCAGGAAAGTATAGATACAGAGAAGTGAAAAGGAAGCCCCAGATTGTTGAGGTGTAACTCTAAATCAGTGGTTCTCAATGGGATTTTTTTTTTTTTTTTTTTTTTTGCCTCCAGGGGACATTCGGAGCTGTCTAGGGATACTTTTGATTGCTGTGGCTGAGTGGAGATTTTGGCATTTAGCGGGCAGAAGCCAGAGACACTGCCAAACATCCTATAATCACAGCCCTCCACAACAAAAAAATCATCTGCCCAAAATGTCATAGGGCCACTGTTAACAAACCCTGCTTTAAATGTACATACTCTAAAATTTACGTTTCAGCTGTCACCCTACCCAGTGAGTCAGTCTTGTGACATCTATTTATATATTTACAATTCCGATATGCAGAAAATGCTCACCAGTTTCTACATTCTTTTTCCTAAGGACTAACCATGTACAATACCTAGCTAAGGTTCTTCCAGAAATGTTCCCTAAGCACAATTCCACTCCTTAATTACCCTCCTCTACAAATTTCTGTATTCAGAAATATTAAACCCAGTCTCACATATGGTCAAAAAAGAGGTCAGAAATATTTTCGATAGAAGGTAAATCTCATATGACAGGAGCCCTATTTTTTCCTAAAAGGTCATTCCTAATTTCAAAGCAGGCAACACTTAAAGATTTCAAACACTAATCATAAAATCCAAGAGTCAGAAATTCAAACTGCCAACAACAGAAACCTTTGAAGTCATATATTCCAAGTGGAGCCATCATCCCTCCGAAGCAAAGATTCACTGCTCACAGATGTTAATTCCCCCACAAAAATGTTCATAAAACTATGCCTTGTGACATGAAACTGATGTGCCTATGGTAGTTTGTGAGCTTGTGCCATGGATTACACTCAGTTGTACAGAATGCTCTGTAGAGTGTAAAAGGCCCATGGTCAAGGACAATCTGGCTCTATCACCTGTGTGGTTATAAGTGAGAAGGTAAGTAACTTCCCCTGAGGAGCACTTGCGCTGGAGTACTTTCCCAGAGAGGAGAAGCTCTGAGAGGCAATGCCTGTCATTATCCTCTAAGTGTTATCTGCTCTCCCCCGGGATCCTTTACTCACATCTGGAGTAAGAGCTTCCATTTACCTAGAGGGCCTGTTTCCAAGATGCAGGGATGCCACCGACTTTGAACCTGGAGCTCTCAGCACCTGGGCCATGCATTTGATCCTTAGCTTGTAATGCCTTCAAAGATACTCCTTACGTAGATGGTCTTGGTCCTTGCTCCCTTAATAGACTGTACACCCCTCAAGGCAGGGACTGTATCTCCCGCCAGTGCTTCCCAACACAATCACTTGGGGATCTTGTTAAATCACAGATTCTGATTCAGGAGGTCGGGGGTGGGGAGAGGGGGCGGGGCTGGGATTCTGCATGTCAGGCTTCCAGGAAATGCCAGTATTTCTGGTCCCAGGACTATACTTTGAGTAACAAGAACTTAAATGTTTTAAGTCCCCAGTAGTTGGCATTGAGACTCACCCACAGCAAGCAATGAATAAATACTGATGGTGAAGGAGTTCAACTTTTGGCTCTTTGTAAATAGGTGTTAAAACTTAGAAGGCAGATCTGCCAAGTCAGGGCTCATGACCTAGATAAACAAAGTTTGACCAAACATAGCATTACTTCAATTACAAAAAGCACTTTATTAGTTATGTCCTAATGCCACTATGAATAATTAAGTTAGTTATAGAAATATTAAACTTAGTGAGACTTTCAAGGTGTAGTAATGAGATAGTTAGTGATGAGTATATGTGAATAATACTAAATTTACCACCTGATGGCACTTCAGCCTCACAAGGGCCAAATTACAAAAAGCTGATGCTATCTTCCAAACGTATGTTTGGAAAAGCCTCAAGGCGATTATGTCGGTAGAACATCTCTTCATCACTTTATGAACAACTGACTTACACTCTGATGGAAATCAGTAGGGTACTTAATACATTCGAGACAGGGTGAACCTCAAATATGCCATTTAAAAGAAAAGATGCTATCAACCTGCGCAATGGATGCGTGTTTACGGTACAATTCCTTCCACCGGTTAGTATGTTAAAGATTTGGGATTATGGTCGTGGGTAGGATGGAGTTAAGTACACCCGACCCTGTCTCTCTCACCAGACGCGACTAACATCTCCAGACAATACACGGAGCAGCTCTTCAAGGACTCTGAGAAGTGATAGTAGGTACATTAGGAAGTAAACCGAAACTTGGATTCTGAACAAAGAGGGTTTCCTGATTTGGTTTGTTTTTGTTTTTTTCCTTCCATGCCTTTCAGCTTGAATTCAAGGCAGTGCAAGTCACAGAAGTGCGTTCTGGGCGCAGACAGAAAGCTCCAAGAGAAGCCCTCTTTTTCTGGTCTAAGGAGCAGAAGGAGGAGCCTACAGGACAGAGAAAGTAGGGGAAATGCTGTTTCTTTCTTCTCTTCTGACCCTGCCCCAGGCAAGCTTCACTCCAAAGCTGGAACCCTGTGATAGAAGCGGTAGCAGCTGCATTAACTGGGCAAGCACCTAAAACTGACAGAGAAATCCTCTCTGACGAAAGGAACTGTGGTCTGAAGTGTGGGTGGGGTGGAGACCTATGTTGCTTATTTTCCTCTCTTAGTCCCAGAGACAGGCCTAGTTGTGGGAGGCACACAGCAGAGGTGAGAGACAATATCCTTGACTTTCTAGTCAGAACACCAGGAAAGGGGGAAGAGGAGGCCCTGGAGCTGGGGAATGTGGGGGTGATGATTCTGGAGAGATGGAAGATCGAGAAAGTGAACCCATAACGTTGCATGTGTGGCTTCACCTCGATCTGTATATGAACCAGGCCCTCAACAGCATGACAAAGGCCTAGGATGCTGAATTATGGGGCAGGCCACTGCCCAGGTCTCTGGCTGGGCCCTGGATGGGCATATGCGAGACAGGTCCAAAGAACACTGCAAAAGTGTTGAAGGGACACTGGTGTCAAGTGGTGAAGAAACTGGTCATCTACATGCAAGAGAAAAAGAACCTTGATCTATTTCTCATATTTTATACTTAAAGTAACTCAAAATGGAAAGAGATCTAAATGTAAAACGACAACTCTAAAAATTTTAGAAGAAAAATATGAGAAAATCTCCATGACAGGTTAGGCAAGTCATTCTTAGATATCACACCAACACCCAGATTCACAGTGAACACAAGTGTGTTACTGTCTTCTGACTTCTTCATGGCTGACTCGGTAGTCAGTGGGAACTTGATGGCGGAGTTTCTCCTAGGGGAACTCTTTTGAGGATATTTGGGCTGCCTTCAGGGCTACAGTGCCTTGGGCCATCAAAAGGTAGGTAATGTGCAGATCATTTTTTTGTGTGTGTGCCTGTGGATGCTCTTCACCACCACTTTCAAATTCTTTGCTTTGGCTTCAACTTTGTGAGAGGCAGGGGCTTCCTTCTTAGCTTTTGGTGCCATCTTCATGAAAGCAATAGCAGCTTTATTTGTAAGAGTCAAAAACTGAAAACAATTTTAATGTCTCTCAACAGGTAAATGCATAAATAAAATGTGGCACATCCATATACTTGAATACTACTCAGTAATGAAAAGGGAAGAGTCAGTGATACATACAACATGAATGAATCTCAGAAAGATTTTGCTGAATGAAGAAAGCCAGTGTGAAAGGGTTTTATATACTACATGCATCATTTATACGGCATTCTCAAAAAGGCAAAATTATGGATGTGGAGAAGAGATCAGTGGTTGCCAGAGTATTTGAGGGTTTGACTACAAAGGAGCATGAGGAAATTTTCTGGGTGATGCAACTGTTCTACATTTTTATTATGGTGGTGATTACATGAATCTATACATGCACTAAAATTCACAAAAAATGTACAACAAAAAGAAAGTTAATTTTATGGTCAATTTAAAAATTAAAATAAACAGTTACTGTATCAGGGTTTCAATGTTAAGACAAGAAAAGACTCTTGGCAATCAGATCTATTATCAAAGTATCTTTTGCAGGCTAAGTGACATTGCAAAATAATCAAATAACAATTTCCACACCCAAACAACATGTTCCTTTAAGTACCATAACCACAATATAACTTATTACCCTCACAAAACTGGGGTGCTTTCAGTGCCAATTTTTAATACAGGGGTACTTCTGCATTCTGATTCTATTACCTATCAATTGACTTGCCCACCAATATCAGAGCAAGAAAATAGACAGAGAAGGAAGTGTCCCGCTGGTAAAACCAAGAAAAACTTCCATGGTTATTAAATCTAGGCCATGTCTATGCCAACAAATCCAACAAGATGACCTGTTGGTTTGATCTGATTTCATTCATTCATCTTCCAAAGATTTACTAAGCATATACTAATCCTGGACCCTGGGAGAATGAAAGTTAAGGAGTGCTGAGTTTTACCCTACAATGATTCAATCCAGATAGAAAAAAGAATAGCTTTGTGAACATCTTTTGAACAGTTTAAGAACCATAGCTCATTTGATTAATGAAGAATCAAGAACCATAGCCCATGGGATTCTAAAAACCAAGGCCATCATCTTTCTCTGCAACTGCAGATGATAAACATGATGTTGGGTATATCCAGCCCAAGTGGTTCCTTGCCTCATGATAAAGTATTAAGTGACATTGGGAAAAGTAGGTAGAAAATCCTCAGGATGGATTTTGATATCTAGAAAGACAATATAGTTAAGTTGATTTGTGGCTAACAGCATGGTCTCTGGAATCAGGTAAACCAGGTTCAGATCCTGCCTTTCACCCTTCTTAGATGTAATTCTTTGGGGAAGATATTTAACCTCCCTGTCATAGGCTCTTGATATGGAACCTGTGTATTTTAGTAATGCTTTTCCCACAAGTTTGGGGCACAAAATATCAATGTTCTAAGGCCAGTGCCTAGTACATAGTATATACTTAATTAGGTTTATTTATCAGAGTTCATACAACAAAGTCAAGATTTAATGTCCTTGAGGCCAGTTAGCTTCTGTCTTCCATGTCCCAAATTACCCTCTGGGAAACCACCTTATTCTTACAAATGCATGTTACTGGCCATATGGTCAATATGGGAGAATAAGTAAAAGCCTAAGTCCTACAGGTAATGGGTAAACAATTTAGTTACCAAATACAAAGAGCACCCTAAAGAGATCTTTGCAAAGTGAAAACTGTATTTGGAAATATTTTTTGTGTGTGTGTGGAGAAAAGATAACGGAAGTGACCAGATTTTCCCCACACACTGGTCATGCTCCAATCCATTCTACCAAATGAAGATGAACTCACCTTATCAGCAACATCCACTCTGGCTTTGTGAGTATGCAAGAAATCTACTGCAGATAAGTGATTTGCCCCCACTGCATAATGCAGGGCTGTGTGGTTCACCTGCGGAAACATAATTTGTGTTTTTGTTCATGTGATTGCTATTTAGCCCCTTTATGATTCCTGTTTTTTAAATGGCCGTACATTTCTTTCATATCTTTATATTTACATTGTATAACCCATCATTGATTGTAACAGTATAATGGATTTCAACTAAAAAGTAGAATTTGTAGGGGCACCCGAGTGGCTCAGTTGATTAAGCATCTGACTTTGGCTCAGGTCATGATCTTGGGGTCTTGGCCTCAAGCTCTGCTCCAGGCTCCACGCTCAGCTGAGAGTCTGCATGTCTCTCTCCCTCTCCCTCTCCCCCTGAACATGCTTGTTTTCTCTCTCTCTCAAATAAATAATTTAAAAATAAATAAAAATAAAAAGTAAAAATTGTCTTTTCTCCCATATGCAATTATTAATAACAGTAATCTTTTCTGCTTAGAATATATTAATGCAAAACAAAAATTCTCCTAGATGTTTAACCCTAGATGGTCTTCCTTCTGTAATTTTTTGTACTGTATATTTTACTAAAACAAATGGCTTCAGAATCAAAGAGAGAATGGACAAGAAAGGGGCAGACACAGGAAAATAAAGCTTTCTCTATCTGTTGCTTTAAAGGAAAGCCAACAATATGCTTCTGGGATGCCCAGAGACAGTCCGTTGTGTTTCAGACAATAGACGTTTTGCTTGTAAGTAAAATACATGTCATATTTCTTATATTCTAGATACTGTTTTTGCTTCCAAAAAAGGTGCTGTACATAGATTTACTCCTTTGTTTCAAATAAATAATTTATTGCAAAAATGAAATATCTAACATCCTTGGTAGCTGAACTGATGATTAAACTGAAGTTTGACAAAATATGAATTATCCTGCAATTTAGAGCTGTGTTCTAGTATGTCAAGCCAAAACAG
Organism: Canis lupus dingo; assembly: GCF_003254725.2. NCBI lineage: Eukaryota > Metazoa > Chordata > Mammalia > Carnivora > Canidae > Canis > Canis lupus. The sequence continues at coordinate 30,685,933 of NC_064245.1, forward strand.
CAGCCAAGATAAATACTACTTATATATATCTTTTCATCTCTATCCTCACAAATTTTGTGGATCTCTACAAGTAACCAAGTCAACAATTTGCTGTAAATGGGACATAAAGAGTCATTAGAAAGTATAATGCAATTAATTCATCAAGAGCTGATAATAACTTGCCACAGTGACTGTAGGTTAAAGTACCCCACATTGTGCCCTAAATGATGCCTCATTTAGCATTAAATCTCTCTAAATACTTTAACATAAAAATACAGTTTAAAATATCAGCAAGTCTTCTGTGAAAAATTCTAAAATTATTATAAAAGTACATTAGAGAATCTATTTCCTGCTATTTGGAAAAATGATCATTGCTTCACTTATTCAACAGTTCATCTAGATATTACTTTCAAAGGCCTTTGCTTACGTCTTCTTTTCACTCTTCCTTCCTGACTCCTTTCCTTTTTGTGTTTGTTTTGTTTTGGTTTTTGTTTGGTTCCTAAAATTGTTACAGTGCAAAACTTAGCTATTTTTCTATTCTTTCTAGGGTATCTATGGACAATGGATACCATATACAACTGTAATAAATCAGATATACACATGCACACAATATATACATAGACACATAAATTTCCACATACACACAAGATATATCTCTCACGTATTCACATGTACAACTGGCAAACATGCTTCCACTGCATATGATGCATGACTTCAATTCTTATGACCTCACTGCCTGGGATAGACGTAGGTCTTAGGGAACCTAAAGTTTATACTCTTCAGGAAGCCCTCTTTAAAGCTGGAGTCAGGGGATCCCTGGGTGGCACAGCGGTTTAGCGCCTGCCTTTGGCTCAGGGTGCAATCCTGGAGTCCCGGGATCGAGTCCTGCGTCGGGCTCCCGGCATGGAGCCTGCTTCTCCTTCCGCCTGCTTCTCCTTCCGCCTGTGTCTCTGCCTCTCTATGTCATAATAAATAAATAAATAAATAAATAAAGCTGGAGTCAGAAACAGATGGCAATGAAAACCTCTTACTTTTTTAGATTTTACTAAACCATATAACCATGAAAACACATTGCTAGAGCCCTCCCCAGTGCCCTGGAAGGGGTCTGCACAAGCAGGGACACTAACGCTTATCCTTCATTCAGCATTAAATCCATCTCTGGTATCCCCTCTTTGATCCACTGCACAAATTGTCCTAGGCAATTAACATAACCCTGGACCTGTTCACTTTGATAAACCTTGTCCTGAAAAGCTGTCAGGAAGTTTCTACAAAACCTATCAGTAGGAAATTCACATTTCTGGCAGTAGGCGTCTCTCCTAAACCCAGGCACTTGAAGAAGTAAGAGTCAGGTTTTAGAAAAGGCCCCAAGGCCCGACATGCAAATGAACTATGTTTCAAAAGCAAAAAAATATAAATCCATGCTCCTTCAGATTTTAAATTTGGAGGGTGGAAAAACAAAGGACATCACTGGAGAGAAAACAGTGATGAAACTATGAGCAAAAGATGTCCTGCCTTTGCAGAACATGTGAGGCCAGTGATCCACAGGCTACATTCCAAGACCGAGTCCAGGCCCATAACCTTGAAAAGTGGCTTTCCTGCCCACCCACAGACTTTGCACAGATGTACACAATGACTGTGTATTTCCTCTCTGATAAGATAAATTGAAACATCAGAATTTATTCCACTGCTTGATTCTACCTTTAGCTTACACATTCTGGAATTACTAACAAAGGAGCTCTCCCTCACCTCATCCAGCACAATCATTTGTATTTTTATTATTTCAGTACTCTAAGAGTACTCACTTGTCACATTTGTGACTTCTACTCACATCGTTCACAGCATTAATGTTAACCTTCTTTTCGAACAGCTTCTCCATAAGATCCAAATTATTGCTTTTTGCAGCATTCTGAAAGCTTTTCTCATTTTGGCAGTACTGAAAGAAAGCAAGCAAGTATGACCGAAGGAATTTAAGGAGGATGAAGAGGAAAAAAAAAAAAAAAAAAAAAAAAAAGAAGCAAACCTCACGTGGCAAAGCTGGTAACTTTAAAACCTTGACACAACAGCCTTGAGACTTCCACATTCTGCCAATGTGGACATGGGAACTTTGCATCAATATTTTACAGAGCTTGAGATGCCCAGGTGGCTCAGTGGGTGAGCACCTGCCTTTGGCCCAAGGCGTGATCCTGGAGACCTGGGATCGAGTCCCGCATCGGGCTCCCTGCATGGAGCCTGCTTCTCCCTCTGCCTGTGTCTCTGCCTCCCTCTCTTTCTGTGTCTCTCATGAATAAATAAATAAAATCTTAAAAAAAACTCTTAAAAAAAAAGTAAAAACTGAAAAGGAAAATAAACCTAAATAAAGCAAACAGAAGAAAATAGCAAAAGTAAAAGCAGTAATCAGTGAAACTGTAAACAGATAACAGAGAAAATTAATGAAAACAAAAACTGGTTCTTTGAACACATCAATATAATTAGTAAACTTCTAGCAAAACTCACAAAAAAAGAGAGAAAGAAGACACAAATTATCAATATAAGGAATGACAGAGAGCACACCATAGTCCCCATAAACAGCAAAAGGATAAGGGCATATTATTAACAACTTCATGCATGTAAATTCAACAACTCAGATGAAATGAAGTAATTTCTTGAAAACTACGAACTACCCAAATTTACAGATAAACTGAATAATATTATAACTATTAATGGAATGGAATTTAAAATATTCTGAAAAGAAATCCTTGTGCCCTTAAAAAACATTCAGATGCACATTAAAAAGAGAGGGAAATCCTCATGGCCAGATAGTCTCACTAGTGAATCCTACCCAATATTTAAAGAACACCAAATCCATACCATCTCTTCCACAAAACACAAGAGGAAAACCTTTGCAGCTCATAAGATCAACATATCTTTCATTCTAAAACCAAAGACATTGTAAGAATAGAAAACTACAAACAATATCCCTCATCAACATGGATTCAAAACCCCTTGAATAAGCATTACCAAATCAAATCCAGTGATACACAAAAAGTATAATGCGCCAAGTGAGATTTATCCTGAGAATGCAAGACTAGCTCATTATTTGAAAATCACGCAGTGTAATCTACCATACAACTAAAGGACAAAAACTACAAGATCAATTGATAACATTTTAGCATTTAAAAAAAATTCAACATCCATCTATGACTAAAACCAAAACGTTTCTTTTCAGCAAACTGGGAATAGAAAGGAATTTCCTCAACCTGATAAAGAGCATGTACAAAAAACTGACAGCTAATATCATACTTAATCATAAAAGTTTCAATGCTTTCTTTGCTCAGGAACAAACAGAAATGTCCATTCTCACACTTTTAAAAACTGTGCTGGAAGTGTTAGCCAGTACAATACAGCAGTAAAGGTAAACTAAAAGGCATATGGATTGGCAAGAAATCAAAGTGTCTCTAATCCAGCTGCTGATTATCACCATATAAAATCCAAAGGAATGTATAAAGCAGCCCTAGAACTAATAGGTGAGTTGAGCAAAGTCGTAGGATATGGAGTCAACACATAAAAATCAGTCATATTCCTATATACTGGCATCATCAAATGGAAACCAAAATTTAAAAACAGTAAAATAGATTTTAAGAATTATAATAAATAAAATAGATTAAAAAACTTAAATATAAATTCAAGAAAAGTTCTGTAATTTCTCTGTACCAAAAAAATTCAAAACAACTTATGCAATTCGATCAACTGCCAAAAAGATTTTTTGCAGCTACGGACAAGGTGATTTCTAAAATCTGAATGCGCAAGCAAAGGAGCTAGAACAACCAAAACAGTTCTGAAAAATAATGTTAGAGCTGGAGGAGTCACACTACTGATTATAAATCCACGATAATCAATACAGCATGCTGTTGTCAAAGAAACACATCGATGGAATAAAGTACAGAGTCTAGAAGTAAACTCTCACAAATGCAGCCAACTGATTTTTGACAAAAATTGTAAGTCCCTGACAACGGAAAAAGGATAATCACTTCAAGAGTCACCTGAAAGTGGACATCCAAATGAAAAGATTTGAACCTTAATGTAACCTTCATACCTTACAGACATTGATTCAAAATAGATCATAGATGTAAATGTAAAACATAAAACTATAAAACTTTTAGAAGAAACCACAGGAGGAAAACTTCACAAGCCGGGCTTAGGCTATGCGGCCTCCGCATCAACTACCACTGCCTTAAATACCTTCCTCACTTCCTCCCTAACTTGTTTTATCCTCTTTCAACCCTCCATCCAAGCCAGAATGCGGACTATCTACATATTCACATCTGAAATATGTCTACTAAATACTGAGCTCTTAAAAATATTTCTAGGTGGGGCCCCTGGGGGGCTCAGTGGTAGAGCCTGTGCCTTGGGCTCAGGGCGTGACCCTGGGTCGGGGGCGGGGGTCCAGTCCCGTGTCCGGCTCCCCGCAGGGAGCCTGCTGCTTCCTCTGCCCGTGTCTCTGCCTGCCTGTGTCTCTCATGAATAAATAAATACAATCTTAAAAAAATTTTTTTTTCTGGATGAATAAATGGACGGATGGATGAACTAACTGAACCTTATTAAGGAGATGGTGGGGCTCTGTTGACAGCCTTGAAGTCATTCTCAACTTCTGAAGACTCTTCAACGATGTGCTCAGCTCAGCTATAAACTGATTCTCAAAAACAAAAACAAAACAAAACAAAACAAAAAACCTGATTCTCAAAGAGGCACAGAAGACTCCTCCTATGCTTTGAAAACCCAAGCCCAGAAAGATCAAGTGATTGACAGTCTCACAATAAGTCCCTGCGTGAGTCAGGCTACAGGAGGTAACACCTCAAATGAAACTCTTTTCCTTATTTGCAAGAGGGCTCACTCATTTCTTTTTTTTTTATTTTTTAAAAAAATTTATTTATGATAGTCACAGAAAGAGAGACAGAGAGAGAGAGAGAGAGGCAGAGACACAGGCAGAGGGAGAAGCAGGCTCCATGACCCGGAGGCCGATGTGGGATTCGACCCCAGGTCTCCAGGATCGCGCCCTGGGCCAAAGGCAGGCGCCAAACCGCTGCGCCACCCAGAGGGCGGGGTCCCGGCGCCCAGCGGCCCTCCCCCTCCCATCCCGCTTCCGGAGGCCGCGCAGCTGCACCTGCCACACGAGCCCCGGAACACCCCCGCCGGCCCCGCCCCATCCAGGCCCCGCCCCATCCAGGCCCCGCCCCCTGTCGCCCTCCGGCACCGCCCGACGCGGTCTGCAGCGCGCCCCCTGGAGGTCACGCCTGTCGTGTGCCGCCGCCGCCGCCGCCGCCGCCTCCTCTCGAGGCGCCCCGCATGTGCTCCCGCAGGGGCTGAGTACAGGCAGAGGGAGGGCTCGGCCCGGCTCCGCAGGAAGAGCGGGGCGAGCGGGGACGCCTCTCGGGACTGCCAGGACGGCTCAGGCCCCGGCCGCCCCTCGGTGTCTCCTTTTGACGCCCCATCTTGGGCACTTTTCTCTTAGCGGTTTATAAAGACTTGATTAAATACAGTATTCTGGGCAACCATGTGCCTAGCTAAAATTGTAATAATATTAAAAGTAGAATATTGAAGGGCAATCGGGATCTCTGCACTGAATCCGCAGCACCCAAGCACGGGGAGCTCAGTGTGTCACAGAATCAAGTAAAACCAGGGCACGTCTCACAACTGTGCATGGTCTCGGGGTCAGATGGACGCTTAGCACATTCTATGAGTGAAATAAAAATTAAGCCTTCAAAAAACAGAACTAGGTTCGACCCCAGAACTGACCCACCTTCTGTGCGCCACACACAGAGAGGCCTAAGAATATTGGGAGAGCATGGTCCATACAGATGCATAACCTGGTTTAAAGAGATATCCTGGGGTCCCGGGATCGAGTCCCGCCTCGGGCTCCCTGTGTCTCCAGGATCACGCCCTGGGTCAAGAGGTCCTACAAGGGTAGACAGAATTCAATAATAGACCAGGCTTTGGCATAGATCGTGCCTTTTATTTTGTTATTTTATTTTTTAAGATTTTATTTATTTATTTATGAGAGAGAGGGAGAGAGAGGCAGAGACATAGGCAGAGGGAGAAGCAGGCTCCCTGCGGGGAGGCCGGTGTGGGATTCGATCCCAAGATCCGGGATCAGACCTGAGCCAAAGGCAGACACTCAAGGGCTGAGCCAGGCGTCCCTGTATTGAGTTTGAAATTATAATAAATTTAAGATACTGGGGTTAGCAATAAAGTGTAACACTATTTGAAGTTTCTTGTGTCTCTTTAAGCAACAATTACAATATAAGACTATCATTAAAAAGAAACAAAGACTGTCATAAATTACCTCACATTTGTAAGGAGAATAGTTCAATATTAGGTTTGCTTAACAAATGGAATTATACTCAGTACTTACCATAATAACATTTGAGTCTTTTTTTTTTTGAGTTTTTCTTGAACAACTGTTAACCCAACTGTTTTGCTTTGTATTACAAAGCAGAAGTGGTTATCCCTTAATTACACAACAAAAGGACAGTCTTTTTGCTCTAGGGAAATAAACACCATTGAGCTCTGTGAAGTTCACTAAAACCCTACCAGCACCAGGTATGTTCAAATCTAGTGCTACTTTTCAAAATGGAATATTAACTTTTAAAAAGTCAGCACTAGGGGCAGAGTATTTCCAAAATGGAATATTTCCTCAAAAAGTATTTTTTAGCCTTTCATTAAATAGTACTTTTTGGAGCTTTCTTCCAAATACTTCCAAGCCACCCCAAAACGCCTTAGTAATAAAACATTTATAAAGCAAGCCATTGGGCAGCCCGGGTGGCTCAGCGGTTTAGCGCCGCCTTCAGCCCAGGGCCTGATCCTGGAGATCTGGGATCGAGTCCCACATTGGGCTTCCTGCATGGAGCCTGCTTCTCCCTCTGCCTGTGTCTCTGCCTCTTTCTCTCTCTCTGTGTCTCTCATGAATAGATAAATAAAATCTTAAAAAAAAAAAAAAAAAAAAAAAAAGCAAGCCATTATCCAAAAAAGGGAAAGAAATGTTCTGGAAGGCCCAACCCTTCAGGGCCCACCCAGTGTGAGAGCAGCCACCTACATCAGCCATCGCCCTTTCTTCCCAGAGGAAGACAGTAAGATAGCAATAGACACCACTCTTTGGTTACATACAATTTATTCATTTATAGGTCATCAGATAATAGTAACACTAAGTGCCAGGCCGTATACTTCACACTTAGAATTCAGAGATCAGTGAAATAGTCCAGGATCATCCTAAAATCTAGTGGGTCAAGACTGCAGCAAAGCCACAGCAAAGAATGTTTTGGTGTCCTCACAAAGAAATAGGAGAACAAGGGAGTGGCCAGTTTTTCTAGAGGGCAGGGACCCTCTCCTGAAGGTGGCTCCTGGGCTGAATTGAAAGATGAATAGTTGTGTTTGGTGGGAGAGCGCGCAAAGGGGCATTCAGGAAGCACATTCTGGAGACAGGGAGCAACCAAGCACCATACCAGAAGGGAGAAATAGCTTGGTCTATTCAGAAAACTATAAGCTATGCAGTGTGACTGGATTGGCCTTGAATGCCAAGCTTGTGTTTGGCATGTATCATGGACAATGATATGTGGGGGCTAGCTTGTATTGGCTTGCAAGTGCAGGTTGTTAAATTTTCAGTAATTTTGTGAACTGGCTTTTATCATGATTTGGGTCACATATGAACAAGAGTATATAAAAGGTACATGTGCAATTTAAAGAATATTTTTAAGGTAAACCTTTATGCAATCAACCATCCAAGAAAGAGAACACTGTCAGAATCCCATCAGCTCTGTGTAGCATTCCTCAATCACATTTCCCTATCTCCCCACAGAAGAAATCATTATTCTAACTTTCAGGACAATAACACACTTGCTTTTCTTAATAATCTTATTTCATATGAATAAATCCTTAAGACAACAGTTTCAAATGCTTTGAACTTTATATAAATGTATTCATGCTTTACTCCAGAGTGTTCGTGATGTTCATCTTTCTTTTCTTTTTTCTTAAAGATTTTATTTCAGAGAGGGAGGGAGAGGGAGAGAGAGCATGAGTGCATGCAAGTAGAGGGAGGGGCAGAGGGAGCAGGATAAGCAGATTCCCCCCTCCTGTACAGGGAGCCCACTGCAGGGCTCAATCCCAGGACCCTGAGATCATGGCCTGAACCTAAGTCAGACACTTAACTGACTGAACCACCCAATGATATTCCTCTACTTTCTGATTAGCTATTTCCTTCATTTTTACCACTGTACAGAATTCTATTCCTCGAATATATATGAATATATAACGGTAGAATTAAATTAATATTTATTTTCCATTTTTTGCTATTATAGTGCTGCTAGGAGCATTCTTGTACATACTTCCTAAAGAACCTATTCAGTAGTTTTCCCGAGACATTGTATCAGGGCTCTGGAAGGAAAAATTATATTTTGAGATGAGTTTTTTTATTATTTTTTAATTTTTTTAAAATTTTTATTTATGATAGTCACACAGAGAGAGAGAGAGAGAGGCAGAGACATAGGCAGAGGGAGAAGCAGGCTCCACGAACCGGGAGCCCGACGTGGGATTTGATCCCGGGTCTCCAGGATCGCGCCATGGGCCAAAGGCAGGCGCTAAACCCCTGCGCCACCCAGGGATCCGAGATGAGTTTTTTTAAAAGGCCATTTACAATGGTGTGAGAAAACCATAAGAGATACTGCAGTACCCCAAAACTAATAAGAGCAATGCTCTGTCGCTACCCCTAAGCTGAAGGGGTGAGGGAAGGAAAGGATTATCAGAACCTGAAGACAGGAGGCACCTGGCTGTGTCGTGTAGAAGAGCGTGTGACTCTTGATCTCAGGGTTGTGAGTTGGAGCCTGACATTGGATGCAAAGATTATTTAAATAAATAAAACTTAAAAAAAAAAAAAAAACCCGAGGAGAGAGTAGAGAACAGGTCCCACTCAAGGGACCTAACCAGCTCTAGATGATCATATAAAAAGGTACATGTGGGAATAAAATACCCAACTTCATCTTCTTTTCTCCCTGAAATCTGTAGGTTTCCCATTGTCACAGCCCCTTACTAGCCATAAAGCTGAGTCAAGGGTCAAGAGTAAATCTGGAAAACAAATGGAAGATAACCAGCAAAGGAGTTTATTTAAGAGTGCAATTGTTGGGTTGTTAAATGTACATACCTGTCAAACATACTGAAGAAGAGCAAACTGTTTTCTAAAGTGATTGTTTTCAAAGTTGAGTTCACACTGTTCCATATCATCACCAAAATTTAATAACTTTGGATTTTTTTCATTTTTATGAATCTGGTAGGGATGTAATGATACCTCTTTGTGATTTTATTTTTCGTTTCCCCATGACTAATATAGCTGAGAATGTTTTCATGTTTCCCGGCAGTCTGGATTTCTTTTTACGTAAAGTGACACTTAAAGTCATTTGTCCAAATTTCTACTGGCTGTCTTTTTCTTACTAATATATAGGAGTCATTTATATCTTCTAGGTTATACATTCTGGATACTAGTTTTGGGCAAGTTACTTATGTCACAAATATGTTCTCCCAGGTGGTTTCCTGTATTTTCACCTTTTGAGTAGGTAAGATCATAGATGCTTGTTCTTTGTAGTTTTGCTGTACTTCCTAAAAATACCCCAAAGCAAAATCATAATACAAAGTAGATGAGTTGGGGCAAGCCTGTTGGGACCCCTCTCACTTCTGAGAGCTTTCTCTGTATCCTCACTTAATAAAACTCTATTGGGTTACTCACCAAAAATAACAGTAACAAAAACAAAAGTAGATGAGTTGGATACATTAGATAAAACAGAAAAGAATATGGAGACAATTCTGGGCAAAGAGGATCAAAGAGAAAGAATCAGAAGTAGGAAAAGAGTAGAAAAGTAAGGAAACCATTTTTACTGGTTAAAAGATCAATTAAACACATCCACTTTTATTTTAAATTATTATTAAACATTACTAAATAACATTCAATTAAATGAATCATCTAAATTAAAATAATTTCCCATTTACTCTAAAGTTGAAAATGCAATAAAAATAAACCTGAGGCAAGACAGGAACAACTAAATATGATGCTGTTAACTTTTCAATGCATTAAATCAGTACTTCACTGAACTTGATTTTGTAGACTTTAGATACACAAATCACACAAGACCCACAGCTCTACAACTCTGAATTCACCATAGCATATGATAATATTAGGCCTAAGACTGGGCATGCTAATAAATATTAAACCTAATTTTAAACAATCTAGGAATTTCAAGTCAAGTTACCACTTTGGCCAAAGGCTATATAAGATCCTAATTTAACCTATTCCTAAAATACTATGTCTTCATAAATTTAGATAATGAGCTATAAAATATGAAAAGTAGGAAAAGAAAAAACAAAAATATAAGAGACGAAAAATTCAGTTCCTTAAAGGAGTAAAACAAAACGGCTTCCATCTTCATGTTTCCATTAAATAATTGTTTTTTGAAAAAAAAATTGTATTAATAGCACAAAAGTATTTGGAGTAACTACTGAAGCTACTGTCTTCTTTCATAAATATTAATAAAAATATGATAGAAATATAAGTAAAATAAATGAGATATTCTCAAGAAATGAAATACCACCATTTTAAAGACCTACAAATAAATTTAATTGCTTTGAATCTTAGACTAAATATTTTTTAAAGTGAACCATGTGCTTACTCATAAGCTAAAGGAATTCTAAGTAAAAAAAAAAATCAAATGGATAATCCTATTTTAAACAATTCTTTTAACACAGAAAATAATACTCTGATACTATTTCCTGAAGGTAACAAGACCTTCATCCTTGTTCTGCCAAGCTAATATTCTTCATAGAACTTATGATAAATTTTAATTATGAATGCTCATGAGATATCTGAAGATACTAGGAGCTAAAATATGAATATACAAAGTCGTAGAAGTTACTAAAACAAATATACTGGTCTAGTACCAATAAAGTGGCTCAGTGCTGAAAAATTCTTTTTTTTTAAAAAAGATTTTTAAAAATTTATTTGACACAGAAAAAGAGAGAGATAGAGTGCAAGCATGAGCAGGAGGAGGGGCAGAAGGAGAGAAAGAAAATTCTCAAGCAGACTTCCCACTGAGCACAAAGCTCCATGCAGGGCTTGATCTCAGAACCCCTTATGAATCAGATGCTTAACCTTACCCCACTAAGCCACCCAGGTGGCTCAGTACTGAAAAATTCTTATGCTAAACTAGGTTTGTGTGAACCTGAGAGCTCTTATAAATATATTTTTAAAAATATGTTTTTATATTCACTATAAAACATGATAAAGAAACAAATCACTTTCTGATTCCATTCCTAATTTCTCATTTTAAAATTATCTCTAACAGGACCAATTTCTGATTGATATATAATAGAAGTGAAATTCTCATGGTTATCCCAAAGGTGTTTACAGAAGTTAATTAGTACATATTCCAAATTCATATAAAGGAAATGTCATTTGGGGAGGAATTATTGCACTTGCCTTTCACTACATGAATCCATAAACTTAATGAAGAAGAAGAGATTCATTGATTATAAAATAACAAGTTTCTATCAATAAAACGTTCAGTGAGAAAATGTTCAATGTTCATTTAAAAAATACATCAAGAGTGTGTCTGGAATTGTTTGGTTTTGTTTTCTTTGATGCTGAGTACTTTGTCATCAATCCCGGCCTGAAATAGAAAAGAACACACAGTTAAAATGCAGGAAGGTATTTTTAAAATGTTTTACAAATCACTGATTTTTAAAATTTTACTTGGTTCATAAGAACAAATTTCAACATCTATAAATTAGACCTAAAAATATAACAATTTTATAGCCAGCTTAGTTAAAACTCAAATTAGCCATACCTTTTTGGTTTTGTTGCAGTCTTCTGCACTCTGCCTGAGTTATCTTTAGAGGAAGAAAAGTCAAGAAATTCCATAATGAACAACATGAAATAATTAAAATGCTGTATAAAAAGCTAAAGCTGACTGATTAGAGATAATAAAAACTCCTTTAGTACTATATAATTCATATTGAGACACATCAAAAAATAACTTTATTGCCTAATTTCTTTGTAATTTACTTATATTATTAGTATTTCTCTTAATTTGTTTTTTTTTAATTTTAATTTTGAAGTTGGTCTTCAGTTGGACTACCAAAAAACAAGTTAGAGAGGCTTTCTGGCTGTGTGATTATAGTTATTTACCACTCCTTGGCAAAAGTTCTCTGAAGGACTTTCTTTTTTTTTTTTTAAATTGAAGTATAGTTGAGATATAATGCTGTATTAGTTTTAGGTGCACAACATAGAGATTCAACAAGTTCATACATTATGCTTATCCTCACCACAAATGGAGGAACCGTCTGTCACCATATAGTGCTATTATAATACTGTTGACTATATTCCTTATGCTGTACCATTTACCCCTGTGACTTACTTATTCTATAGGAATTTTGCCTTTGGTTAGATTACTCAGCTCCCTCAACCTCTGAGTTCATTTTGTGCTAAATCAAGCCCAGAATAGTCTTCCCCAATTTAAAATCTAATGGCTTCAGGTAATTCTAACCTATGCTAAGGTAACTAACATTTCCCTAAATGGCACTGTACACAACCTATCCCTTTAACAGTACGTGCTTTAAATTTAACAACAATCTCAATTTTATTTTAATAAAACAGTCTTAGAAAATCACTTTCTTTAAAATGACTGTGAACTGTAATTCTGAAACAAATAATATATTATAGGTTAATTAACTAAGTTTAAATAAAATTGAAAAAAAAAAAAAAAAGACTGCAAACTCACCAGTACTTTTGGTGTTTTCTCTGGGTTGGTTAGCTAGGTTAACTTTATCCTTTCTCAGTTCCTGGATAATGCCCTTATTTAAGCATACATCCACATGCACATTGAACAGGGTAAGATCTGAAGTCTTTTGTTCTAGGTTACAAACAGGACAAACTAGAGCTTGTAAATAAGGCTGGGAGGATTCTTGCCGACTTAATGACGCAATATCTTCCAATGAAACAGTAGAGGAAGAATTCTGACAACATTTTTCAATATTAAATGGTTTACTTGGAAGACTAGCACATTCCTCTTTGCTGTGCTTATCACTTAAAGCATCTACACTTTCTGCTTTAGCTGGGTTATCTTCAGTCTCTGGTAGCTCTATAAAATTGATTTCTGAATTCCTCTGATGGGTTTCATAATCCTGTTTCTCACTCTGTGAGAAAGAAGGATATACATTTTCTTTCTTGTTAACTTCTGTAGAGGAAGCATGTGAATGTGAGAACACGCTAGAGATTCCACTGATTGAAGGTCCATCAAGACATGCATCTACATGTTTATTAAAGGCTTCTAGACTGATGCTTCTTTGCTCTCTAAAGCAAATGGGACAAGTAAATATCTGAGAGTTATTTGAATTCTCTGATGTTTTGAGATTCTCGTTCATCTTCTTCTTTAAAACTTGAAATGAATGTGATGTCTGTAAACTTTGCTTATCCACAGCTTCACATTTAAATGTGTCTTGGTGGCTCCAATTCCTTTCTGATCGCTTTTTATCAAAGAAACTCTTCTTATGAGACATTTCTAAAGATTTTAGAAACTGATCTTTGTCAGTTTTCTCTAGTATACACCCAGGGGCTGACTGAGATTGGTTTCCAGCCTGTAAGAAGCCAATGATGCTCCTTTGTTGGTGTCTCTTGTCTTCTTCATTGGGAAAACTAGATAATCGTACACCTAAAAAATCAACCACAATTAATTTTGTAACAAAGCCAATTCACTCATAATCCATAAAAATATTTTGCATAATACTGTTATGACATATATACAAAAGTATGTTTAGTGAAAAATAAGCAATACTGCATATTTTCTGAATTAAAGTATGCTTTTTCAAAATAAGTACTTTGCATGAAACTTACTTTCCTTTATCAAACTGGATATCACTAAATAGTATCTGTTGGGAGGTAGCATGATTATATGTCTTTCAACTAATATCTGACATAAGATACCATTAAATACCAACTAATTGGAGTCAACTTCACACACTCTAGCTCTTTTTGCCCAGTAGGCTTTGTTTTTTATAGCAATTTTAGGTTTACAGCAAAAGTGAGCAAAGAAGTATAGAGGTCCTACATATCCTCTGCCCACACCATGCAAAGCCTCCTCCAACCAACATCCTGCACCAGAGCGGTATGTTTGTTACAAATGATGAATCTGTGTTGACAACAACATTAACACTCAAAGTCCATAGTTTACATTAGGGTTATTCATGGTGTACATCCTATGGACTTTGACATGTGCTTAATGATATGTAGCCACCATTATAGCATCATACAGAATAGTTTCACAGTTCTAAAAATTCTCTGTGCTACACCTATTCATCCCTTCTCCATCTCCTATCTTTGACATCCACTCATCTTTTCACTATCTCCACAGTTTTGTCTTTTCCAGAATGTCATAGGGTTTGAACCACACAGTATTTAACCTTTTCAAATTGGCTTCTTTCACTTAATAACATACATTTAAGGTTCCTCCATGTGTTTTCATGGCTTGATAGCTTATTTCTTTTACACACTGAAAGATATTCCATTTTCTGTCCCAATTTCCATTCACCTACTACTGAAGGACATTTTGGTTGTTTCCCAATTTTGGCAGTTATGAATGAAGCTATTATAAACATCTGCTGTTTAGCTCTTTTAATCAACATACTTTATTCAACCAATTACAAGCGTGTGCTATGTTTCATATATGAAAGTATAGCTAATGATTCAGTCTTAGCAGTAAAGTTGGCATCTGGAATGCTTATCCATGTACATCCTCTCACCCAGTTCACTTTAGGAAGTTGGTTTGTTTATTTGTTTACATTGTGGCTGTAGGTATGGTTTTGTATTGTGACAATCCCATGTCTATAATTCTGAAATTTAAAAAGCTCTGAAAATCATAAGCAATAAATATAAGATGACTGAATTGATATGAGGCTATTTAGAGTCTTTCCAACTTAGTGTGAATATTCTCTTGTTTTGCTACAAAAGCATTAGTGTGAGGGACGCCTGGGTGGCTCAGTGGTTGAGCGTCTACATTCGGCTCAGGGTGTGATCCCAGGATCTGGGATAAAGTCCCATATCGGGCTCCCTGCATGGAGCCTGCTTCTCCCTCTGCCTGTTTCTCTGCCTCTCTCTCTCTGTCTCTCTGTGTCTCTCATGAATAAATAAAAATCTTAAAAAAAAAAAAAGAAATCTGAAAAGTTTTAAATTTTGAAACATAAGTAGTCCCAAGAATTTCAGTAAGTGGCAAGGAAAAGAATAACTGCAGTTGGTTCTTATGGGAATTAAATTAATGAGCATGGTTTCACATACATCAGGTTCTAAGAATTAAGAAAAATGGAAGTATAGGTACAACCTCCTAAATAGGTTTAAGAAATAAAATGAAGGACAGAATACTTCCCAAGTTGATTTCTTTGGGAAAGTCTAGCAGATTTAAGAAAAAAAAAACAAGAAAAGTCATACCCATAAGTCTTAATCTCAAGGGATGTGGAAAATCAGCATCAATTTCTGTTCTTAGCAACTCTTTAGCAATAGCAAATATTTCTTCTGTAGTAGAAACAACAGATGAAACTGTAGATGCACGAGTTTTTACCTCAAAATTTACATTCTTCAGTTTAATGGTAACAGTTCTACCCTGTAACAAACAGAATACGTAATATGCAGTTTTCTAACTTCTAGAAAATAGTTATTTTGTAGTTTAGAAAAAAATCAGAAAGATATCTTATATACATATACTATAGAAGTATAATCAATTATTTATAAAACATGGTAATGAAATCTATCCAAAAGAATTGAGATATATAAGTAATTTAAAAATTCAATTTTAGCCAATAATTATTACTCCCCTACTCAAATGAGTTTTTATAAAAGAAGTTTTTATATAAATGGCAACATGAAGTGATCATTTTTCTTTTTACTAAGTCTCTTTTAGAATTCAGTACCTAAAAAGAGAGGGAAAAAAAGCTTCTTAAAGAGGTCTCCATTGAAAGGGTCTTGCAGATAGCTCACACTTACTGTGTGCCAACTATATGCCAAATACTATGCTAACCCACTTACATGTAAGAACTCCCTTTACAGTTACTGTTTAATGGATACAGAATTTAAGTTTGGGATAATGAAAAAGCTCTGGAGATTCACAGTGGTGATGGTTGCACCATATGCACATAATTGTAACTTAAAAATTGTTAAAATAAAAAATATTTACTACCTTCTGGAAGTTCTGAGAGTGGGCTGACTTACTGACTCACTTCCAAAGAACAGAATACGGAAAGGAAAAAATAGTGACTTCACAGTTCAGAAGCCTAGGAAACACCAACTTAGGTGACAAAGGTTAGTATCACTTGTGATAACTTGTAGTTACCATACACCTTGATAGAATGTAATGAGGACACTTCACCTCTGATATTTTTTCTAAAAATCCTTAACCCTGGTCTAATCATGAGAAAAACATCAGCCAAACCTAGATGGAAAGACACCCTGCAGGATACCTGGTTAATACTCCTTAAGACATCAAGATCATGAAAAACAAGGAAATACTGACAAACTGTTAAAGATTAAAGGGGATTAGGAGACATGACAACTAAATGCAATGTGGTTCCCTGGACTGAACCCTGCAACAGAAAGAGGGCATTAATGGAAAAACAGGTAAAATCCAAATAACATCTGGAGTTTAGTCATAGCGATATGCTAAAGTCAATTTCTGAGCTTTGACAAATGTACTATGACAATATAGCTAAAATAGTATGTTAATAATGAGTGAAACTGGGTATATCAGAACTCTCTATATTATCTTTACTACATTTCTGTAAATCTTAAATGATTCTAAAATTACAGGTTTATTAAAATTTTTTTTAAATCAACTCTTTCTACGTAAGGTATAAGAGAGAAGAGTTATAAGAAATGTATGTAAAAGGGAGGTAGAAAAAAAAGAAATATATAGATGTTCCATTCTTTGTAATAACCTTTACTGGTTTTTTTATTTTTTTGTAATAACTTTTGAATACCTTTGTATCACACTTTGTAGTAACCCCACCTATGGTTTCAGAATTTGGAAAAATATTAAATATGGACTGTTTTGAGTAAAGATTATAAAACAGAAATTTAAAGCCTTTCAGGTTTTGTTCTGAATGTGTTAAACAACATGAAACTAGGGCCTTGAAACCAAGCGCCTATTCTAGAAAGTCATTGTCCACCAGAGAAAAACATTAAAGTATGGTAGGAAAGAAATTTATAATAAGCAAATAGAGTTCTAGAGACATCTTTAACTTTGTCTTATTCTCTAATATCAGTATAACTGATTTTGAACTTATTCAAATGTACTCCTGAAGTAGTAATAACTCTGGAGTTAGTCTGGAGCCAGCCCACCCTTGTACGTCGCTTCTTCACTCAATGATCTTATCACAGGCCTCAATTATGGGTCAGAATTGAATTTGTCTCTACTGAGGATGGGAATATTCCTTTCTAATGTTTCTCAGTTTGTACTCAAATGCAAAACCTAACTCTTCCTTTATGGTCGCATTTTACTATCAAAAATTAAAAAAATCTAAGAATACCACATTAAAATAAAGTACCTTTAGTCCTTCTTTCTGCAGATCTTGAGCAAGTTCACTGCAAAGTTCCTGGCACAAGTTATACTGTTCTTCTGCTTTACTTATCTCACTGAATGTCCTAGAAAGACAAGAATGATTTTGGTGCATAGAGTAAACTGTAATTTAGGAATGATATAGTTTGTTTAAACAGCCTAGCATCAAGTTATATTTTCTGTAGTACAAAATAAAATTTTCAGATGAACTAAGATATAATTAAACATCTAAAAATCTACCTAAATAATTGAAGACCATTTATAGTCTAATTAGCAAAGGTATATTTGCTTTATCTATAATATTTTTTAAGTTGATTAAAGTCTGATATATCACATCACTAAGAGGAAGGATAAAAAACATGATCATCTCATTTTAATGAGATAACAAATCAATAAGACAAAAGATAAAAATATATGATCATCTCAATAGATGCAGAAAAAGCATTTCACGAAATATAACATCCAATCACGATTCAAACTCCCCACAAAGTAGGTTTAGAGGAAACATTTCTCAATATAAGAAAGGCCTTATACGAAAAACCCACAGCTACATCATACTCAATGGGGAAAAACTGAGAGCCTTTTCCTTAAGGTCAGTAACAAGACAAGGATGTCCACTCTCACCACTTTATTCAACATAGTACTGGAAGTCTTAGTCACAGTAATTAGACAACATAAAGAAATTAAAGGCACCCATATTGGTAAGGAAGAAGTAAAACTTTCACTATATGCAAATAACACCATACCATAAAAACCCAAGATTCCACCAAAAAACTACTAGAACTGATGAATGAATTCAGTAAGATTATAGGATACAAAAATCAATGTACAGAAACCCATTGAATTTCTATACACTAATTTTCCAACAGAAAGAGAAATTAAGAAAACAATCCCATTTGTAATTAAACCAAAAATAATAAAATCCCTAGGAAAAAACCTAACCAAAGAGGTGAAAGACCTGTATTCTGAAAACTACACAGCATTTGTAAAAGAAATTAAGAAGACGCAAACAAATGGAAAGACATTCCATTCTCATGGGTAGGAAGAACAATTTTTGATAAAATGTCTATACTACCCAAAGCAATCTAAAGATTAAATGCAATCTCTATCAAAATACCAATAACACACTTAACTATAGGGAACAAACTGAGGGCTGCTGGAGAGAAGGTAGGTGGGGCCTGGGGTAACTGAATGATGGACATTAAGAAGGGCACTTGATGTAATGAGCACTGAGTATTACACGCAACTGATGAATCACTAAATAATACCCCTGAAATTAATAATACACTATATGTTAACTAACTTGAATTTACATAAAATCCAAAAAAATACTAAAAGCATTTTTCACAGAACTATTACAAACAACCCTAAAGTTTGTAATGGAACCACAAAAGGCCCCAAATAGCCAGAGCAATCTACAAAAAGCAAAGCAAAGCTGGAGGTATCCCAATTCCAGATTTCAAGTTACACTACAGAGCTATAGTAATCAAAACAGTATGGTAGTGGCACAAAAATAAATACAAGATCAATGCAAGAGAGGATAAAGTCCAGAAATAAACCCACAATTATATGGTCAATTAATCTTCAACAACAGAGGGAAGAATACACAATGGGAAAAAGTCTCTTCAACAAATGGTGTTGGGAAAACTGGACAGCTAGCTACATGCGAAAGAATGAAAATGGACCATCTTGTTATACCATACACAAAAATAAACTCAAAATGGGTTAAGGACCTAATATGAGACCTGAAGTCATAAAAATCCTAGAAAAGAGCACAGGCAGTAATTTCTCTGACATTGGTCATAACATCTTTCTAGATATGTCTCCCAAGGCAAGGGAAACAAAAGCAAAAATAAACTATTTGGGACTACATCAAAATAAAAAGCTTCTGCACAGCAAAGGAAACAACCAACATAACCAAAAGACATCCTACAGAATGGGAGAAGATATTTGCAAATAACATGTCTGAAAAAGAGTGAGTGTTCAAAATATATAAAGAATGAGACAACTCGATACCAAAATACCAAATAATCCCATTAAAAAATGGGCAGAAGACATAGACAGACCTTTCTTCGAAGAAGACATACAGATAACCAAGACACATGAAAAGATACTCAACATCACTCAGCAGGGAAATGTAAATCAAAACTAAGATGAGATATCACCTCACACCTATCACAATGGCTAAAATCAAAGACTCAGAAACAATAAGTGTTGGCAAGGATGTGGAGAAAAAGGACCCTTTTGCACTGCTGGGGAGAATGCAAACTGGTGCAGCCACTCTGGAAAACAGTATGGAGGCTCCTCAAAAAATTAAAAATAGAAATGCCCTATGATACAGTAATCACACTACTGAGTATTTACCCAAAGAACTTGAAAAGGGGTATATGCACCCTGATGTTTATTGCAATAGCCAAACTATGGAAACAGCCCAAGTGTTCATTGATTGATGAATCGATAAGGCAGATGTGGTATGTAAATACATATAACATTATTCAGCCATTAAAAAAAAAATAAAATCTTGCCATTTACAAAGACGTGAAGGGATCTAGAGAGTATAACACTAAGCAAAATAAGTCAGAGAAAGGCAGATACTGTATGATTTCACTCATATGTGGAATTTAAGAAACAAAGGGGAAAAAAAGGAGAAAAATGAAAAAAGAGACT
The DNA here is from genome assembly GCF_003254725.2 of Canis lupus dingo. Classification (NCBI taxonomy): domain Eukaryota; kingdom Metazoa; phylum Chordata; class Mammalia; order Carnivora; family Canidae; genus Canis; species Canis lupus. The sequence goes on from NC_064245.1 coordinate 30,706,185, forward strand.
TTTAATTACAGAGAACAAACAGATGGGTTACCAGAGGGGAGATGGGTAGGGGAATGGGTGAAATAGGTGATGCTGATTTAGAGTGTATACCTATTTGATGAATACTGAGTAATATATGGAACTGTTGTTGATCACATCTGTTGTTTCTTGTGTTGTTGATTTTAGCCATTCTGACAGGTGTGAGGTGGGATCTCACTGTGGTTTTGATTTGTATTTCCCCGATGCCGAGTGATGTTGATCATCTTTTCATGTGTCTGTTGGCGATCTGTATGTCTTCTTTGGAGAAATGTCTATTCATGTCTTCTGTCCATTTTTAATTAGATTATTCATTTTAGGGGTGTTGAGTTGTATCAGATCTTTATATATTTTGGGTACTAACTCTTTATTGGATATGTCATTTGCAAATATCTTTTCCCATTCTGTTGGCCCTTTCTTAAAAATATTAATATAGTTAATATTAATATTATTGTATGCTAAGCAATGTTCTCAATAACAAAAGATAAAATGGAAGAAAAAATTCATTAAATAGGGCAGTACTATCTCACTTTTGGAATCTTCCTCCTCCTCTTTTCCTTTTATGTAAACCACAGCCTAAAACAATGTTTTCAAAGTCATTTACTGATCATGTTGCCTTGTAAAAGTAATTCAACTTTTCTGATTAAAAATAGTGTATGTGAGGGGTTCCTGGCTGGTTCAGTTGGCTCTTGATCTCAGTGTCATGAGTTTGAGCCCCATCCTAGGTAGAGAGGTTACTAAAAATAAATAAATAAGGAGCGACTGGATGGCTCAGTAGGTTAAACATCTGCCTTCAGCTCAGGTCATGATCCCAGGGTCCTGGGATGGAGCCCCACATGGGCTCCCTGCTCAGCAGGGAGAGTGCTTCTCTCTCTCTCTCCCTCTGCTGCTCTCCCTGCTCACCCTCACTCTGTCAAATAAATAACATTTTAAAAAAATTCTTTAAATAAGTAAATAAATAAACTCGAAAAAAATAATGTATGTGAAAAAGGAACACAACCTTTTACTAGATCAGTGGTTCTTAAACATCTATCACAGTGGAACTTTGGTGTTTGGAGGAAATAATTTAGGGACTTCTCAAACAATGACATATTTCAGAAAACAACAGTCTCGTCAAGATTTCATTTATTTTCCAAACAAGATTGTAAACCATTGAACTACAACTCCTGTAAGCTCACTTTCATCAATATCTTACTACTTGACCAACATTTGAAGAGTTTTAGGAAGAATTTATGTGGTCCCTTCTTAAATTTCCCAAATAACACTCAGTAATTTTTCTTATAAACAAAGCTAGAAATTAAGATTTAGAATCCAGAGATGCTTGGTTTTCATTGAATAGGAGGAAACCAACATTAAAAAAAAATTATTACTTCAGTTAAATTTTTTTCCCACGGAGAGCATAGCAAGCAAAGATAATAAAGCATTGTACTGGAATACTTAGGTTAGTAATGTCAACTACTGAAAAATGTCATTTGGTTTGCAAATAGATTTTTCCATCTCAGTGATATTTTACTAAAATTATAAAAACTTAGTTTAAAATAACATGAATTATGAACAATTAATAATAATAAAACATTACCTCTCAACGCTCATGCTTTTCCTTTCTCCATCCCTTGAAATGAAAAAAAAAAAAGTTTTTGTTGCTTTCTCAAAGAAGACTAATTCTCTTTAGTCAAGTAAGAGGGTTTAACATCTCAATTATCACTTAAGGATCTCTTTAATGTTTTTGGTTAAAATTTATATATCAGGAAAAACAATGAGTTTTTAAAATATCAAAATAAAACTATCAACAAAAAAGAGATAGATGCTAATTAATCAAGTCTATATCTATCAAAGAGAACAAATCTGAAAATAGGTTGAGATTATAAACTACTTCTATTAAAAGTGTGAATATAAAAACCACAACTTATAAAAACCAATAAGAGTACTGTAATGGCTTGCAGTTATATGACATAATTAAATATCAATTACTTAGTTTTTGGCTTAGAATATTAACTTTGCTGTCCTACAGCTATTTACTATAGATTTATAGACCCTCAGAATTTGGATACAGTATTAGGATGGGGATTCAGAATCTGAACCATCTAGTTTGGTTGAATTCTAGCAGTTTGGATAGAAGTAGTTGAAACTAAAAAGCTGAAATGACATGTGACATGACATTCTCCACATATTCAACAGACCTACTAGGAATAAAGTACTATTCTAGGCATTGGGTATACGGTTATGACCAAAACAGACGAAGTTCCTATCCGTAAGAAACTTGTATCCTAGTGGAGGGAGATAAATAAACCAAGATAGAAGTAAATATGGAGTATGTCAGAAGGTTAGAAGTATTACAGATTAAAACATAAAGCAGAATATTGGAATAGAGAAGGTACACAGAAGGCAAGGGAGGTTTGTTCTTTTACATTATTATAAATTACCCATGAATTTCACTTCTCAGTGTCACCTGCATCTTTAAATACCAGAGGTTAATACATGCCATGTTGTATCAAGAACCATATTGTTTTCAAGCACTATGGAAATTAAAAAGAGGATAATTCTGGGATTAAAGAAGAAAGTTTTATTTTATTTTATTTTATTTTATTTTTTTTTTTTTTATAAATTTTTATTTATTTATTTATGATAGTCACAGAGAGAGAGAGAGAGAAGCAGAGACACAGGCAGAGGGAGAAGCAGGCTCCATGCACCGGGAGCCGACGTGGGACTCGATCCCGGGTCTCCAGGATCGCGCCCTGGGCCAAAGGCAGGCGCCAAACCGCTGCGCCACCCAGGGATCCCAAGAAGAAAGTTTTATTCCCCATTACCTCCAAATACTAGATTATTTATACTTGTGTGATTTCCTTCTTTGATCTTTCCATTATAGCCACTCAAGATCAAAGTCAGCTAACTATGAGCTTAAGAATGAGGGGCATAGAGGATGCCTGGGTGGCTCAGTGGTTGAGCATCTGCCTTCAACTCAGGGTGTGAATCTGGGGTTCTGGGATTGAGTCCCACATGGAGCTTCCCATGGGGAGCCTGCTTCTCCCTCTCCCTGTGTCTCTGCGTCTCTGTGTGTGTCATAAATAAATAAATAAATACATACATATATACATACATACATACATACATACAATCTTAAAAAAAAGAATGAGGAGCACAGACAGATGAGAAAAGCAGTACTTGCAACCTCTGTAAGATTTAGCAGGTTTATTTTATCAAACTTATTTTTATGCCTCCTCAGTAATCTTCCTATTTTCTCTTACTTATATAAGAATATAAAGGAATTATTTTGAGGGCAGGCTGACAGGATGATGATAAAATTATAAAAATAGTGCCCAGTGTTAATTCCCATTCTTTTTAAAAATTCCCTTCTTTTCACCCACTCCCAACAGTGTACTCTTCGAGCTGTAGGATCTTCTTTTTAAGACCGAGGTGAAAGAGCAGCAGGGACGAATCACAGGACCTCTCCTACATCTTTGTGTGGTGGCCCCTTCAAGTTCCTGCCCCTGGATCATGGCTGCCAACCCCACTCTTATTCCCCAAGTCATTTTCTGCTCCCTTACTCGGCCTTACTTTCTTCATTGGCTTATTCCGCCACACTATTCTGCAAACTCCATGAAGGCAAGACTTTGTCTTGTTGCCTACTCTTCTTTCCAGTGCCTAGAACAATACCTATTAAGTATTTAGTATTGAATGAATCAGCCAATCATTTACAAGTCTACAAAAGAAAAGAAATGTAGCTAACTCATGAAGGCTTTCAAAGAATCATTAAATCCCCTTGCATACAGGGTAAATTCTGGATATGAGCACCTTTCTTTCCTCAACAATCAGACCACCACTAGCCTTACATTTCGAACAAAACACAAGGCAAGTACAGAAAAGAAAGTACTCATCATTCCTCTTGTCTACCTAACCAATAGCTACAGCCAACAGCCAAACACTGATTCTTTGTTCTTCTTTTCTTTTCCTCCCACCTCCAATCTTTTGATTCTAATTCAAAAATTATATTCTAGAATGAACTAGCCTAAAATTTTTTTTAATATATGTTATTCTATAGGGGCTCCTGAGTAGCATAGTCAGTTGAGCATCTGACTCTTGGTATCAGCTCAGGTCATGATCTTGGGGTCCTGGGATCAAGCCCTGCATTAGGCTCACACACTGGAAGTCTGTTTGAGGATTCTCTCTCCCTCTCTCTCTGCCCCTCCTGCTCTTTCTCTCTCTGGAATAAATAAATAAATCTTTAAAAACGAACAAAAAACATGTTATCCCATAGCCTCCATGTCAATGGTTAAAACTGTTATTTCACCAAATGACCAAGAAAAAACAGAATGAAAAAAAAAAAAAGAAAAGAAAAAACAGAATGACTATACATATAGATACCTTGCCAGGTGTGTTGAACCTAGACCCAGGGAAATATGAAGAAAATGATGCCAAGATGTTTCAGAGAAAAGAAGAGAAAGTAATGCCCTCTGTTGGTAGAGTTCTGTACAAGTAATAATTCCAAGTGCCTTTAACATTTTCTCTGTAACTTTTCCTATTCCAGAAACCTAGAAAAGAGTCAATATTTATCATTAATACAGTTTTACATTAAGGCAAGAACAGATATATAATATCATTATACCTTTTATAACCAATAAGAGGTTATTGGGTTATAAGAGGTTATTGGAATAATGTGATCATCTTCACAAGTCATACTGGAAAACTACTTTATTTCTGGGCACATTTCCTAAACTAGTGTTGCATGGAAATTTTAAATTTTAAATTTCACATAGTTTTAAAAAGCATTAAAGAGACATCTGGGTGGCTCAGTCTGTTAGCTACCTGCTTTCAGCTCAGGTCATGATCCAGGGTCCTGGGATGCAGCCCTTGATCTGACTCCGTGCTCAGCAGCGAGTCTGCTTTTCTCTCTCCCACTGCCTGCTTGCTCTCAAATATAAAATCACTAAGGCTGGTATGTTCCAAAGTTCTTTGAACCCAGAACCTTATTTAATGGATTTACCTATTTCATATCTTGAAAAACACACTGGAAAACATTGCTTTATAGCTATATCATACATATTTTAAACTATTTAGTGATCATACATTATATTCTCTGTTATAGCTTTTCTTCTGAGCACTGAAAACTGTTTATTTAAATTCACTCCTATACATGATATGAGAAAGTCAAGCCCCAGAACATTAAATAGAGTGTAGTGCAATTATTGTTTTTAAAAAAGCGTATGTTTGCAGAAAAAATCTACAAGCTGTAAAAAATAATACAACATACCCTTTCTATAACCCCTCGTTTTACCATTTAAAGATAGTAAAGTATTTTGGGTTTTTTTTTTTGGCCAAAATCAATTAAATTTCTACATCATCTTTTTGAATTATCAAACCTATTAATCTGATAGCAATGTAGACTTTAGAACTCAGTATATTAAGTTATAGCTGAAAGGAGTCTTACAAGTATTCTTTTTTTTTTTTTTTTTTTAAGGATTCTATTTATTTATTCATGAGAGACACAGAGAGAGAAGGAGAGAGGCAGAGACACAGGCAGAGGGAGAAGCACGTTCCATGTAAGGAGTCTGATGCAAGACTTGATCCCGGGACTCCAAGATCACGTCCTGGGCGGAAGGCAGGTGCTAAACCACTGAGCCACCCAGGGATCCCCACAAGTATTCTTTTTATTTCTGTTCTTCTTGGCAGAGGTACACTTAAAAGTCTTTCAACTATTCCTTTCTTAAAACTTTTTGGCAGCAAGTTTCCTAAACCTCAATTTTAGGGTTTCATAGAAAGGTTTCTTCAAATCCAAATTCAATCATCCATTACACTTCTTTCTTGTTACCTATTGTTTCAAAACTTTCCAGCAAAGAATTATTACTACCATTCTAAGTAGTATCTCTTCAGTATATGTATATATGCTTATATAGTTTATGTTTAAATATAAATAAAATTATATTTTATATCAATATTATACAAAATCTCACCTTTCTAATGGGTAAGTCCTTGATGAAGTCCATCACAGCTTGTCTGTTGGGGAGAACTTGGTATTGTCCATTTGGTTTATTCTTATCACTGCATACTTTTGCTAACATTGTATTTGGGGCAATGCCTTAAAAGAAGAGAACTCTGATGACTCAAAGAAGTTGACAGGTATCATTTAAAAATATGATATTACAATACAGAAAAAGAAAAGGTGAATGAATGCAAAACGCTTGAAATGATGTGAAATAGTAATTTAAAAATAACATCTGATAACTACCTATCTTCCCAGGGCTCAATATAATTTTAGGAAAAGGAACTGTATAGTTATTGTGGTAGCAGGACTGAAGAATATTTAAATCTCCATGTTATTTTTGAAGTCTAAGAGTAATTTCTAAGTTTAAGTGATATTATTAGTTTACATACTATCTTTAGTAGCAATACAGGGCTGACTAATAGAAAATACCCAGAATATAATTTAGGATGGATGTTTACTCTTTGAAAAGGTCTTTTGTATAGATTATCACATAAAGAAAAAAATTCAAAGATTCTAGGTTCCATTATATTTAAGACAATGATAAAATAGACGTACTCTTTTTATGTTATTCACAAAGCAAATTAGCACTTTTCGGAAAGATGTTTTAAAATTTCTAGGAGACACAATGATTAAGATAATTTAATTCATTGATAATTGGTTCAGTCGGTTAAGCATCTGCCTTCGGCTCAGGTCACGATGCCAGGGTCCTGGGACAGAGCTGAGCGGAGAGCCTGCGTCTCCCTTTCCCTCTGCTTACTGCTCCGCCTGGTTGTGTTTTCTCTCTCTGTCAAATCAATATAATCTTTTTTAAAAAACCCAAATACAATCATTAAATGATTCATTTCCATTTTTATACATATCCTACTAAAATGTATTACTTATTCTCACTCTTTGGTACCGAAAAAAAGGATTAACCTAATCATAATAATTTAGGGTCCTCATGAAGAATGTCAGTTTCTATGCCAAGACACAATGATACCTTCATGGGTTACTGACATTTGTAAACTCTTTTTCCCTTCACTAACTGGTTCTAGATTGCTAGTTAGGACTTCTTCTATCTCTTACTTTGTGGTCACCCGGGGTCTCTCCTGTAATCCTGGACAGGGCTGAACACTTCAAAGGGAAAACTAATAAAGTATTATGTCCTAAATCAATTAAAATATATTTCATGCTTTAAAAAGGATAGCTACATGAGATTTATGATAGTGCTTTTCTTTGGGCTCATAGGCTTTTCTGCTTAATTCCAATTTACCTGTAGGTTCACAGTATTCTGAAGAAAGTCATCAGAAGTTTAATCAAAAAGGATAAGTAAAACTTTACTATATGCTTCATAAGGAGAAACTATTAATATTATACTTGGATTAGTCTGAAAATCTTAACTATGGCAGCCATCAAATCACTTTTAAGTACCTGCACTGGCAGTCAGTGTTGTTTTTTGCTCAATTCTGAAACGAATTTCCTTTACCACTTCCTCAGCTGATGTTCCAAAAACAATCGAATTTTGGAGTGTTTGAGGATTATCCTCTTCCTCAGAGTTCCCTTGTAAAGGATTTCCTTGGGACTGCAAATCAGGAGGACTATCATCAAAAAGTAGTGGAGAGATGGACCGTTCATGCTCCCTCAGTTTATTAACTTCTTTTCTTGGTTTATCTAAATTACAAACAGGAACAGTAATTATCTTCATTTTAAGAAGTACATACTTCATAAATGAGGTTTCTCTACATGCTTTCTAAAGACAAAACAAATCTAGTTTATTTTGTTTCTTTTGTTAAAAGTTTTATTTCTAAGAGCCAAGATCAGAAATGTTATTTATATTTCTTTGTTTAACAAAGAAAATACTGATTCTAGAGTTTTCTTTAAAGGAATATTATCTATTTCCAAAGTATACATTTGAAGAGGAAACATCCTATGTAAAAATCACAAATTTGTGTCTCTTACCTAAATTAACTGAAATATAGAATCAGGCCAAGACTCACATTAACTGTTCTTTAAAAAAAAAAAAAAAAAAAAAAAAAAGCTTTTTTTCCTTTACCCATTAAATTAGAATTTAATTAAAATTATATTAGAATGAGGAAAAAGGCATTAAGCAATCAAGAGTAATTATTGCCTGACAAGTTTTGTTTTTAGAGAGAAAAAACCTTAAATTTTCTTCATTCATGGAAGAAGCTATTCAGATGTTAAAATACTCTCACTTTTCTTCTTTTAAATGCTGATTTTGATTTTGATTTGCTTATATATAAATTATCACTTTTACTGAGGGCTCATTTGAAATAAATAGTAATTCTTTCTGCTGGAAGTTATGCTTCTTTAAGTATATAAATTCTTAAGGTCCGATCAGATTAACATATTTCTTTACTATTATCAGTAGACTACAACCTAATATTACTATTAAAAAGTAAAATAAAAATACTAATCCGGTTTTTACCTCATTTTATTTGCATTTTCACAATTAGACTGTAAAATATACTTAAATCTATGCCAAGACTAAAAATGTCCTCATGAATGAATCATTAAAGATTACTTTCTGGGCTTAATGGAAGAGAAATGCAGTTTAAATGTATTTATAAAAATTAAGATTAACAACAGAGCTTTCTGATCTCATGTCATAATTTTATTACATATAAATGTTTTCCAAATTAAGATAAATGCAGAGGCAAAAATTAAATTTCTAGTTTCAAGACACACATAAATGCATATTACTTAAAAAATGAACTAGGTCTTTTAAGGAGGGTTTTCTAAAGATAATACAAATAATATGACAAACACCAGATTAGTTTCACATTTTAAAGCATGTAACATGAATTAAGTTACAGACAGATGTTTTCCAAATCTGAATTCCCAGGCCATACACAAAATAAGCCTTATTTTCAAATTTAGCATTATTTGTTATGTAAGTGCTTCATTACTTTATTTTCCATATTCTAGTTTTAAAATGCAGACCATCTTGGAAGGCGCAGCTGAAATGGTATCTATCTGACCCCCTTCTCCCCATCTGAATGGGTAAAAGTCAAGGTAAAGAGAGCTGCAGAAAACTACAAACCAAGTAAGGTATCTATCTGTCTGTCACATTCATACCCCCTTCTGCAGAGTTCCTTATCCCGTTTTGTACCTTTTGAGTCCATCACAGTCCCTTAGGTGGGTCACTGATGGAACGCTAGAGTAGAAAACAGAGCATGCTGCCGTCACATCCCTTCCTTGTTAGAGCACCTGCTGAATGGTGCAGTTACCTAATATTCAATTTGTCTACTTCTATGATAGGCCTGGCTATAAAACTAAAGCTAAAGTAGTTTCTTATTTGCTTTCTGAAAAAAAAAAAAATCTTTAAAATTCCCATAATGAGGTGATCAGAGTACAAAACTAAGGTTTCTTATCATCCAAACACTAAAATGAAAGCATCCCATAATTATATGGGATACACAGATGCTGAGTGCTAAAAGTGTATGGTATTTCAGTTTCTTACATTGCCTCCCACTCACCATTCAGATTTATTTGGCAGAATAAATATAAAATAATAATTATTATCACTTATTTGTTTGTAGACAAAGTAGCAATACTTTTCCAAAGACTGCACCTTTCAGAAAAGGGGCAAACATTAGAAAAATGTCTTGGACTTCAGAGAAAGATATATCAATCTCCTGCCATGCTCCATCTTCCAATGCCATAATGTGAAATCAGATATGCTAAAAAGTTCAGCCCACAGGGATTTATATATGAGAGAGGACAAAAAGTTAAAAGTACTTAAATGGCTTAAAAATATGAAATACAGCAAGAGTAAAATATGTAAGTAATTAAAAATTCACATCTTCAAAGTGAGTTTGCATGCAGTATAATAAATGAAAAGAACATTTGTAGAGAATAAAAGAACATTTGTAGAGAATAAAAACATTTACCTTAGTCACAATGTATTTTTTTTTTTTTTTTTTTTTTTACATATTGTGAGCATAACTGTTATAGGAGGTATTCAAGGAGATGCTCTGATATAACCATTTAATGGTTCCCTCACCTTCTCTTGTGAAGAGTAAGGAAAAAAATTGAGATGTAAAGCAAAGTGACATCAGGCTTTGTGTGCTTCCTCCTCCTAAAACAAATCTTTTGCTCTAAGCCTCTGTGTCCAGGAATTATGCTTGTTTATTGTTTAATGTTTCTATTAAAGAGAGAGACCTGCTCCTGGAGTTCTAAATAAGGTAGTGAGGTTGTGATTTGATGTCCACACTAAACTTCCTCCAAAGATGTGAGCCCCAAACAATATGAGCGATAGAATATTATGCCATAGAAGATCCACCATATTTGTCTCACAGAAAGTTACAAACAGGTTTCCCCACCACTGGCTGTCCTCCTTGAAGAATCAATGAGCTGTGCACATGAAATACAGCCATGGGTTGTGAGTTGTGAGCAAACCCTCTACCATTTCATCCAGGTGAACTTTGCTCAGGGGTGCACGATAGCTAAGATATTTGAAATAATCATACCCCTGACAGAGGGTTGAAAGCCTATGTAGAATGTCTCCATGTTCCCTGACATTAATTTGGGTAAGTAACAAAGGGACCATTTGAAAAAAGCCTTGGCGTCATGAAACTTTTATTTCAGTGTATACAAAAGAATCAAAATAGGGTCTGTATTACCAGATTGTAGACCACTTTGAAAATGAGGGGGAAAAAACCCCACCCAATGTTTTGATATGTTTGAGGCTAATTTTTAAAAAATCTAATTTCTTTTTTAACAACTACACTAAAAGGCCACCTTAAATAGATAACCTCCTCAGACTCAACATGATCCAACCCGTTCTTAGTTAGGTCTTCAGAAAAGAACTGATATGAAATTATTTTGTTCAGAGGCTCTGCACATTCTGAAACTCTAGTGATTTAACAATCTCATTTGATTTAAAAGTGATTTAAGCCAATCTCTTTGGTTTAAAAGTTACAAATTTAACGTAGAAATTCCACAGTATACTTTAAGTTTCTAATCTTTCATTTTAATACTTTTTCATAACAAAGATATATCTAGTCCTACCATACCACCTATGCGGGATAATAAATTAACTGGGTTAATATAAAAGGCTTTTTATTTGTTTTATAGTTTGAGCATTCTAATAAGTTGCTTACCATTTTCTAGAGGGTTCCCTGTTTTGATGAAATACTTCCTTTTGTCCTCAGGCCAATTTTGTCTTTCCTGTAAGTGCTTTGTTATATTCAAGTAGGCTTCATCAAGACTCATGGCCAGAAAATTGGGATCATAATCAGCAAGTATTTCCTTAACCTTCAAAAGGAAAAAAATGGTTTAACTTTTGTTGCCATAGCAAAACCTGTAATATAACAGCTGATAAGAAACATTAATATTCTTATTTTGCAACGATAGTAAAAATCCTGCAATCAAAAGCTCATGGATTTAGGAAATAAATAATTGTTAGCACCAGTTTGTCCAAATTCTTTTTTGCATTAAAATAGATCATGAGGGCAGAAGACTATGAAACAGCTTCAGCTGATATAATCCCTATCCAGTCACTTTTATCTACATATAATAAAGGATTCAAATAAATCTCAGACATCGTTCTGATAAGCCCAGAAAAAATGGTTAAGTAACATAATTTTAAGTAACTGGTCAAAAGTAGAAGTGGAACAATCGGATCTTACTCCCCATCACCTTTTTTGTTTATTTTAAAAAGGGAATAATCTTTTTTTTTTTTTTTTTAAGAAGGGTCCACACCCAGCATACAGCCCAATGTGGTGCTTGAACTCATAACCCTGAGATCAAGACCTGAGTCAAAATCAAGAGTTCAGTGCTTAACCAACTAAGCCACTTAGGTACCCCTAAAAAAGGAATAATCTTACATAAAGGTACTATGTTGCTTTAGAAAGTAGTTCTATTTTAATTAATTATAATATACACATAAAACTCCACTCAAAACATACACTAATGCACACATCCATTCAGAAAACAAAGCTTAATTACCAGAATTTGGAATGGAAAAGATAACAAAATCTTCAGTGGAAGTCTGCGGATTTGTTAAATAATGGGGAAAAGTCTGGAGCTGCATCTTGACACAAACGTGAGATCAGAATTTCCATAGAATTCCAAAAATGTCATTTACCTAAGATAGTTTGATTACATGAAACTATGGATTTTTTTTACCCACTGAAGTATTAGCTGAAAGTAGAGGAAATGGTTGCCAAAATAATAAATACATACTTGGAAAAAGATATTAGTTGAATTATGTTATACTTTCATCTAGTATTTAAAATCTCTCTGCTGTATCATGAGAAAACTTTTTTTCAAAGTTTTATAAAATAAAGCTTTTTAGCTTAATTTAATTATGAACAGCTGAGTCAAAGGTAATTTTAGAAAATGGTGATATAAAACGTGGCCAAGCTTTACTCAGAGAGTACCTTAATTAGCTTTGTTCTTCTGGAAGAAACCAGTTTTATAATGTACTCAAATGGAATCTTTCTAGTGAAAATGAAACTCTGGAAAGTCTGCAGTTGGCAGCCAACTAAGATTATTCTGAATGAGAAGTACTCCCTAGAGAAATGGAGTACTCACTAACTTCCTTTTCATAGGATACTGCTTAAAGAACAAAAATAGACATGTTCCACTAAAATTCAAGCACTTAGGCTTCCAAAAGTTAAAGCTGTTCCCTTCTTTTGGATAAAATAAAAATGGCTTTTCCTTAAACTTTTAAAACAACAGTGTATATATACATTAATATACTTACAGTCAGTGAGTTTGTGCTATAGTTTGTTTACACATATAACCCATTTGCTATCTGCAGATTAACTAGATTCTGCTCCAATTTGAGAAAGATTTCTCCAATTTATGTAAGTAACTAGACTGAAGAGAACTAAAAACAATTTAGCTCTCATTATCATATTGTCAGAAGTTTTACGGAGTTCAAGTAGGACTCAAAAAAAAATTCCTTCTTACAAGGCCTTTGAAGGATTTTCAAACTTATTGAAACCCTGTAATATTTGTGGTTAGTACTATATCTCTTTCTCAGTTAGGAATACTGTAAAAGAGACAAGTAGTAACTGCATGTGAATGGGCTTCCCCTTTGTTCACCACCATTTCAGAGATAGGCAAAAAGCACTTGCTGCCACAGGCTGTTTTTGAAAGAATGAAAAAAAGAATTTTTTAAAAACTTGAGGTGGTGTATTATTCCAGTTTGGAGAGGTTTCATTTCTAGCGTATATGAGGTGGAATACAAATGAGAGGAGTGAATCTAAAGATCATTTACATGACCAAATGGTAGTAAGTGCTAGGCTATGGTTTTTTAAGAGTTTCGATGCAGACAGTAGTCTTTTTTTTTTTTTAAAGATTTATTTATTTATTCAGAGAGAGAGAGAGAGAGAGAGAGAGAGGGGGGCAGAGACACAGAGGGAGAAGCAGGCTCCATGCAGGAAGCCTGACGTGGGACTCGATCCTGGGTCTCCAGGATCATGCCCTAGGCTGCAGGCGGCGCTAAACCGCTGTGCCACCGGGGCTGCTGGACAGTAGTCTTTAACACAATGCATTCTACTACCATAGTCTGAGAGTGTTTGATGTAGTATTCTAAAATTTAAATTTATGATTTAAGTCTTAGCACTAGCATGATAATCCAGTTATGAAAAATAGAGAAAATGGCAGTTTTTCATACATGACAGTTTAGGTAATTTTACTGAATAATCAAATCTTTATATTTCAAAGATTCTTTTCAAAGCAAGGTTATTCCCTTTTGGGGCACCTGGGTGGCTCAGTGGTTGAGCATCTGCCTTTGGCTCAGGTCATGATCCCAGGTCCCAGGATAGAGCCCCACATCAGGTTCCCTTGGGGGAACCTGCTTTTCCCTCTGCCTATGTCTCTGCCTGTTTCTCTGTGAATAAAATGAATAAATAAATAAAAACTTAAAAAAAAAAGGATTATTCTTATTTCTTCCTTGATTATCAGTCTCCTGGACATTAAATGCTCATAAGCATATTCACTAGACTGTTAGGCAAGGAAAGCAGTTAATTAAAATATAGGAATCTCATTACTGCTTAAAAACATTTGATAAAAACTTTAGTTACAAAAGAGGCTGAAATTAATGACAACCTAAGTTATAAATAAAAGATGATTCTAGAAAAACTTATGTATTGCACATTAAGAAAAAAACAGCTAAAGTTAATATAAATTATAATTAAGGCAATTCAAAGTTTGTCAGGGAGATTTAGAGTTTCTAAAGAGATGAAAAAATATGTGGAAGAGTAGGGATCTGGGAAATAAATACTCAGCTCAGTTTTCACCATTATGACCTGGAGAAGTGGTAGGAGGTAGGATTTAAAGGGATAAACTAAGGCTGAATTCTGAGGCGCTAAGGCCATTTGGACTTGACTTTGTAGGTGACAAGAATCAGGAAGGCTGTAAGTAAGAGTGCTTTATCAGACTTACCTCTGTACTCACAGCTCGATATTTGTCAAAGTTTGGGGGCACTATAATAAGTTGTGGGCAGAGTCTTTTAGCAATAAATCCTGGCATGGCTGCACGAACACCAAACCTTCTTGCATAGTAATTTGAGGTAGACTGAAAGAAAATGGACCACATGGGAAAAAAATACACAAACCTAAATGGACATACTGATCAATGCATTCATAAAAAACACATTACTGATGTGCATTTTCAAGTCAAGGACATTTGTTTTATAGGCCACTGTCTCAAATCAAGCTTTGAGTTTATCCTATCATGGTATTATGATACCATGACTCTCTCACTGCTCTCTCTATATTTATGTGATCCCAGGTAATAAATAAGACTAATAAAAAGGTTATCTCACATTTCCAATAGCTAAACTTCATTGGTTCTAAGGCATACCTGTAATATAGTACATATCAAAGTTTGAATGATACTGAATGATGTTACATGAAAGTAACAGTATAGAAAGTAATTGCATGGTATAATAATATAGATTTGGAATTTGCTATATTTGGGGTTTTGAAATTTTTCATTTAGAACAAAAATCAAAGGTTCTGATATATAGTCAGCCAAATAAAATGTCCAAAAATGAAGTGATGAAAGCTTAAAAGAGCTTTTAAAATTATGTTTTATTTCTTAAGACTTGAATATCCCTTTTGGTGAAAACATTTTGAGTAGGAGATGGAACTAAAAAACTTTAATTATTTTTTATTTTTTTATTTTTTTAAAACTTTAAAAGTAAAAAAGAGGCCATTACTTTTAAATCCTGTTGATGATACCACAGTACCATTTACAAAAAATTTTATCACAAATGAAATCTTTGAAATCTCAAGTGAAAATTCAAAGAAATGTAAAACAGAATCTATCAGCTGAAGGGATTACTTCAGAATAGTATCAATTTGCCATTAATGGTTTTCAAATGCCATTGAAAAAATCTTGATATTACTCAAAGCTATGTTAATCTTTGGTCAGTATTCTGAAACAGAAATGCAGATAACACTAGAAAGATAAATCATGGTTTAAATATAAATAAGTCTAATGGAATGGATATGAAAGCTATATCTGTGGTAAATCTGGAACAAAACTTATGATACAACTTCCTTTAACCTTTAGGTTTATGGAAGATTGTAAATCACAGCCACAATACTTTATAGTTCTTCTCCAAGGGTGGGTTCTAATCCCTCATGCCAAGTAATTTGCACCGTGACTTGTTTTGACCAAAAGATTCTGAGGGAATGACATTATGTGAGTCTTGAAGCCTAGGCATTATGAAGTCTATAACTTCAGCTTTTACTTTTTGGGGGATCCAGCAACTGTGTAAAGATCTTGAGTTAAATTGCTAAACGATGATGTACCGTGTGGAGAGGAGAAAGCTCAATGGCTGGAAGCCATTCCAACCATGTGGGCTGAAAGGCCAAACTGTGTTAATAAAGCCATTTTGGACCCTCCAGCCCAGCTAAGTAATTGTAGCCAATCCCAGGCAGAGTAAAGTTACCCCTTTGTACTCTGTCCAAATTATAGAATCATGAGCAAATAAATGGTTAACCACTAAGTACTTAAAGTCTGTTTGTTAGGCAGCAATAAATAATTGCTATCAGGTCTGTGTTCTATCTAGGAGTGCAAACTTAGAACATTATGAAGATCCATCAAATTAACCAAAGAAGAATTCTAACTGTAATAGATTGGGATAATCAAACATGTACCATCACTACCATTAATCTGTAAATACACTTTTATGAGTTTAATAGAACAAAAGCAATTATACCTCAAATCTCATTAGAAGTGAAATCTGTTAGTTGAGCATACAAAAGGGGTAATCTTTGTTTAAATATGGCAAATAATTATTTTGAATTTGGAAATAATTTTTAGGAGGATATAATTCATAGGAAGGAAAATATTTTGCAGATCTAGCAGTGGATTTAGCTTTAAATATATATATATATACATATATATGCACACAGATAATTTCAGATAAATATATGGTGATACATATTCTTAATAAAATTAAATACATGTTTTCAAAATATCAGCTGATGATTTGTAGGAAAGGAGAGTAGTCTCTTTCAATAAACATTGTTTTAGAACCTGGATTGTTAGTTGCCTGTATACTTAGGGAAGCAGAGATAATGAACAAATAGATGATAGTTTTATAATACAAATAGTAACTCCAGGAATTAGGTTTATAGCTATCTAAGCATTGTAAGGAGTTCAGAACAGAAGAACTCTCCTTGTTTCTCTTATATGTTTTTTAATAGCAAAATCTATGTATTCCAGGTGCTATTTTTAGCCACATATAGCAATCCTGGTCATCTTTAACTTCTATGGTTAGAGTGGTGATATGGAAGAGGCAACGTGGTATTCAGAAGTTCCAAGTCATGGAAAAACTAATTAAAGTACTATTTTAATGAAACATATTACCTTAGAACTAAGGTTGGGAAACCTTTTCTGTAAAGGTCCAGATAGTAATTACTTTAAGCTTTGTAGATCATATGGTCTCTGTTGCAGGTACTCAACTCTGCTCTTTTAATACAACAAATAAATGGGTGTGATTATGTTCCAATAAAATTTATTAACAAATTGCTTGCAAACCTGCTTTAGAGTAACATTTCCTTTTCTTTCTTCTCCAATTCTGACTGGAACAGTTACTTATGAAAAATACAATTTGCAACAGAAAGATATAATGCCATTACCATTCACTAGGTTTGTAACTTTGGGGAAGTTTTTAAACACCTCTCCAAGTTGAGTTTGCTCTTTGTAAAATGGAAATAAAAATTTGTACCTCAAGACATGTTGAACACATATAAAGCACGCAGAAAAACTCCCAGCAAAATGGTAGAATTTACTAAAAGCTTCTCCCTTCATGAACCAGTAAGGCTTACGTGAATATGTTATGAAATTTCCTTTTTGTCTTTGATTTTTACCTACTTACCAACATACTCATTGATCCTACAGCAATGGGTTTATCCTTCAATTCTGGATTGTCCCTCATTTCTACAGCCGCATAGAAAGCATCCATGTCAATGTGCACTATAGTATTGTTCAGATCCCGGCTCTGTTCTAATTCCATTGCATATCTGTCAACCTTAATTTTTAAAAAGTTAACATATTTTGAGTCAACACGCTATCGAAACATTACCAATCATAATACTAATATCTCATTTTTAGTAGGTATCTGTCTCTGTCCATCTACTCTTTCATCTACCCATCCTTCCACCCATTCATCCACCTACCTAACTATATATACTTGATTATTGTTTATTAAGGCTGGTAACTGGTTTTATTTTCATGAAGATGAGCAGTTAAATCTCAAATATCATACCCTATGAACACTTTAATCTCTCAATAACTACAATCACATGATAGGTACTTAATAGATATTTAGTGAATAGATGAACTACTCCAACTGATTGTATCAAACGATTCTTCTGCTTTATAAATCTGGAGACCAATTTACTGTAAATAAAAGCTTCAGTTTAGGTAAGATAAACAACTCTCATTTGACTCATAACATTAATGTCTTAAAATAGCAACAAAGGAAATGTACAACGAAAGATTATATACTTCTTTGGCATATTATGTTTATGCTGAATAGTACTGTACAAGTGAATGTACCAACCATAATGTAAACATACCCTCTGCAGAACTGCTTTTATAAGGCTAAAATTTGGTAACCATTAGTCAATACAAATCAAAACTGAAAATTTAAGCTATAATTTATTCTTTCATGAAACTTCAATATATATGTCAAATGTAACAGTGAAGAACCTTAATCTTTGAAGCATTTTTAAAATTTCTCTAGTGAGAAAGAATTGGGTAAGAAAGAAGAATGGGAAACGAAAGGAGGTAAAAATAACCAAAGTAGGTCAGTAAGAAAAGCGTTTATGTAACAGGCATACACATTTTCAAGTGTTACTTTTTTGTGGTCTCTACTATAGAGGCTGAAGAAGCTAAATATGTCTCCCAGCTTTCCCTGCAGCCAAGGGTGACTGGCTGTGTGATCATTTTGATCTATGATCACTTTGAATAAGCTGGAATACAGAAAGAACATGGAACAGTGACTGGCACATGGTACAAGTTTAAGGATGTAATCTATTACTAAAGGATCAATGGATAGTTGCATAGTAAAACAATCAAAAACTGAGGGGAAAATAGCCAGATATAAGCAAGTATGGTGAGCTCTGGAATACAAACAATTTCCATCATGTAGAGATCCCTATGGCAAGTATGGTGAGCTCTGGAATACAAACAATTTCCATCATGTAGAGATCCCTATAGCAGGTTTTCTCAAAAGTGGAAAGTTACAGGGGCATAAATCAGCTTTTTCTCCATGTTGGACTTCAACCTTGCTTCCATTCTGCAAAATTCTTTTTCATGGCCTTCCTTCTTAGCATTATAGGGACACTAGCTTCCCACTAGCTGCAGGTGAAGCCTGGAACTTCTCTTTTCGAAATAATCACCTTGAATCCTATTTGTTTCCAGTAGCCACAGTGAGCCTCAAGAGGGTCTGCTCCTGTCTAGGCAGCAACTCACTGAATGACCTGGGGTGCTCTGTGCTTTCTTCATTCTTTGTCTAGAATGCCCTTCCCAGTCTGTCCTAAAGCCCTGAGGAGTCAGCTCAGATATCTCTCTGTAGTTTAAATATATCTATCCTCTATGTCATGGAATTTAATGTTCCCTTAGTTATTTTCCTGCTCTTACTATGCATTTACTGTATCAGATACTAAATTAGGAGTTCCACCCGGAGAAGGACCTTATTTGACTTTAAATTCTTTCCTTATCGGACGGAAAGAGGAGAAACTCATAGCAGAAAAGGAATAAATTTTATCTAATACATATATATCTTTTTTTTTCAAGATTTATTTATTTATGATAGACATAGAGAGAGAGAGGCAGAGACACAGGAGGAGGGAGAAGCAGGCTCCATGCTGGGAGCCTGACATGGGACTTGATCCTGGGACTCCAGGATTGCGCCCTGGGCCAAAGGCAGGCGCTAAACCGCCAAGCCACCCAGGGATTCCTCATATATATGTATAGCTTATCTAGTGCGCGCACACACACACACACACATATATCTGCTTAAAAAAGATAAAGTCGTATGTGTAGAAAACTTTTGGAGAACGCTGATCTCATGCAGTGAGACACCACACCTAATAAATGGAACTTTTCGACATTATTCTATCATCCAGATTTATTTTATTATTATTTTTTAAAGATTTTATTTCTTTATTCCTGAGAGACACACACAGAGAGGCAGAGACACAGGCAGAGGGAGAAGCAGGCTTCATGCAGGAAGCCTGATGTGGGACTTGATCCCTGGACTCCAGGATCATGCCCTGAGCAGAGGCTCAACCTCTAAGACAGAGACTCAACCGCAGAGGCTCAACTGCTAAGACACCCAGGCACCTCCCTATCCTTCAGATTTAAAACAAGTATTTCTTCCAGTACCTCAATTGTAAATTAGAGAATAGCGTCCTGCCATTGAAAAAAAAATAGTAAACAAATCATGGAGACTAATAAAAACTAGGGTGGATTAAAAACTACCATCTGTTAATCCAACAAATACATGTAAGATAGGGTTCAACAGAGAATAAGAGAGCAGCATTTGAAGGATCCTAACCCAGAAAAACTGAAAGGAAAAAGATCATAAACAGAAAGCAAACCAAATGGGAAAAAGTTCTCCTTAGCCTCATACAATAATAATTCTATGACAGTTTCTTCTGCAGTCTATTATCTTTTCTGTGCTTAAAGCAAAAGTACAGCTGCCAAGAGGAAACCTCCCCACTGAGTGACTCACACATTCCCTTCTCTACAGTCATTAGTCAGCCTTGTCGAAACAGTTTTTTCTCTGCATCTACCAAATGTACACCACTCTGCTTTTTTCAAATTTCTTCTGCTGAAATCCTCACTCATGTTTTCCTTTTTTTCCATTTTCCTTTCCAAATGACTTTCAAGTTCTGATCTGAGCCTCTAATATGTATGTTATCCCTTCTGCCACAGTTCAGAACTAGTGTGCCACCATGGTGAAGAGTGAGAGCTCCTTCTGGGTCTCAGCTCTGCCACTTACTGGTTACATGATAACGGGCAAGTTAACCTTCATTCTTATTTTATTTGTAAAGTGGAACTGAACCAACCCCCAAAGGCTGAAAGAATTAAGAGATACTCATGTCATGTTCCTATCCAGAGATATGAAAAGGGCTTAATGATATTACCTATAATTTTGAAAATAAAAGTGACACCGAGTATACCAAATGTGTTATGTAACATGCTAAGTACTTCTTATATGAACTCATTTGATGGTCAAAATAATTCTGAGATGATAATTATTATTCCTATTTTATAGAGGAGGAAACTAAACCTTGTTAAGATGCAGTAATCTGCCCTAATTCAAACAGCTGGAAAATGTTAGCAGTAGACCTGTAAACCAAGTTACTCCCAAGACTATGCTCTTTCCATTATTTTATGATGCTTCCCTAAAATGGATCTTAAAATGTCTTTAATATTGAAATAACTTCAAACCAAGCTATAATAGTGTGTTTTGTATCAGTATTATGTTTTATGTACTTTTAAAAACTCTCCATTTTTGATTACATTGAGGAGATTATTTCAGAAATACTGTTTTTCAGGCAGCCCAGATGGCTCAGTGGTTTAACACCGCGTTTGGGGGATCCCTGGGTGGCTCAGTGGTTGAGCGTCCCCCTTCGACCCAGGGCGTGATCCCCGAGTCCCGGGATCGAGTCCCACGTCGGGCTCCTGGCATGGAGCCTGCTTCTCTCTCTGCCTGTGTCTCTGCCTCTCTCTCTCTCTCTCTGTGTCTCCCATGAATAAATAAATAAAATCTTTAAAAAACCCAAATGTTATCTTAAAAAAAAAAGAATATTGTTTTTTATTTTCTTGACTTATAATAACCCTAAAAATTGTTCAGTAAACCTGAGTTCATAAAATCAGTTGTTAAAAATGGTCAAAATGCACTGATTTGCTTGTAGTTGTCATTTTACAACATAGATGTTTATCTATTTATTTTATGAACCTATTCTATAAGATGTTTTGGCAGCTGCAAAAATGACTGTACTTTTAAGAAGTCTACTGAGGGTAGGACAGAGAGAACACGGAGGTTCTGAATAAACACTATGGGAGTTCATGACTACAGAGGTTAGTTACCACAGTTTTACTAGCAGTAATAATTCTTACCATCATAGCACACATAATAAAATCTATTATCTGGAAATTTTATGACTCTAAAATAGAATTGCATTTCCCATGAAAATCTCTTTCTCTCAGATCTTTCAGATTCCTTAGGATTTCCTTAATCCCCTCCCATTTGTACAATTTCTTTTAAAGGAAGCTCAACAAATGAAACATTTTAACAATCAACATAAAACATATTTCCTGCCACTCCCCTTGCAAAAGATGTCAGAGAGTCTCCCAAAAAGTCAAAACTTTTATAAAATATGAAGCGTGTTATACAATATAAAGTGTTTTCTAATCCTTCAGATTATTAGCATATTTAAGGATATGAGGTTTAAAAAGAGTCAACAGCAAAAAGTTGTTTTATCGCATGACTCATACGTATTATTATATCTTTAAAATTTTATGAGATGTTTGTATAGATCAATAAAACTTACCAAAAAGAAGTTCTGAAAATAAACTGCCTAGGGGTTAATATCAATTTATAAACAATGTTATTACAGACAAAATGGAATTTTTTTCATTTGATGAAATGATGCTCAAAGTTATTTGAAAGAATGAATGAGAAAAAAATTTTAAAACATAGTCAGGGAGAATATTAAAGTATATTATTACAATTGAATAACTAAAATTACATGGTACTGATAGAGAAAAAGATTCAGTTGGATAGAAGAGAGAATCCAGAAACAAATCCAAGTACAATGAGAATTTAGTATATGGAAGTGCCTCATTCAATTCGGTGGAGAAAGGACCCATGATTAAATAAACGGTGTTTAGAAAAATGAATCACCATTTAGAAAAAAATAATACTATTTAAGGAAAACATAATACTTACTATTTAAGAAAAGCATACTTATTAAGACCTTACATTAAAACAAATTCCAGGGGCACCTGGGTGGCTCAGTTGGTTAAGCGTCTGAGTCTTGATTTCAGCTCAGGTCATGATCTTAGTGTCATGAGACTGAAACCTTGTCTCAGCCTCTATGCTGGACATGGAACCTGCTTAAAATTCTCTCTCTCTCTCTTTCTCTCTCCCCTTCTATCCCTCACCCCTCTCTGCTCTTTCTTTCCTAAAAAACAAAACAAAACAAAAAAACACCAAAACAACAAATTCCAAATGGACTAAAGATAAATACTACAAAAATACTAAAAGAACCTACAGGTTTGGTTGTAAGGAATAACTTTCTATGCACAATACCAAAGCCAAAAAAAAAAAAAATTTGTTTTTTAATACTGTTGTGTTTGATTACATAAACATTTAAAAATGTATAGGGGAAAAAATCCTGCATAATTAAAAGAAAAACATACTGAAAAAAACAAATATTTAAAACAAATGGAAGAGGTAAAGAATCCTTAATATATGATAAGATGTATTCATCAAGAGAAAAACATACAAACTCCTCTAGAAAAGTAGGCAAAAGGCATTGCTTTGGACAGCTAGTTGAACCCCCAAATCCATTCTCTCTTCCTTTCATAGTAATAGATCTTTATATGGGCATATGGCCACCCAGCTGGAAAATATTCTGTACAGCCTCTCCTACAGTTACGTGTGGTCATGAAACCTAAATTCTCATCAAAAGAATGTGAGCTGACATAATATGTACAATTCTCTTTCACTTGCTGAGTAGCAAATTACTCGCCTTTGATTTTTTTCATTCTTTTTTCCTTTCTAGGGGCTGAAATAGAGACTAAAGATAATCCCATTTGGTCAATCCAGGTAAGGATAACAGTTCGGAGATGATAGAACAACACAATGTAGAACCAGGGTCCCTAAATTACGATTGTGAGCAGAACAACCCAATCAGTTGGGACTACTTACTATTATGGGATAAAGAAACTCTTAACTGATTTGAACCGCTGTATTTTGGGGTCTCTTGTGCTAGCTACTTAGCCTATATACAAACAGAATAACAAAGGAAATTCCCACAAGAATGAAATAATAATGGCTAATATGAAAGAAGACATTCTTTCACTGTTATTATCAAATAAGGCAATTAAAATAACCATGAAACAATATTTGGACACTACCAGCAAAAACTACAAGATCGATAAAATTAATAAGATAGAGTTTTAAAGTATGTGAGGAAACTAGCATTCTGGTGTTGAAAATGTAAAACTAGTCTTTGATGAAAATAACAGGACAAGAGTGTAAACATATATAGATAAAAATGATCATCACAAGGTTATATATAAAACAAAAAACTGAAACCCTGGTGGGATAATGTAAATAAATTATGGTACCTCTATAGAGTACAACACTATGAAGCATTAAAAATGAGGATTTGAAAGACAAAGGCAAGTGATCTTTTGTCATGATAGCAGAACCACTTAACACATAATATAAAAATTTAGCTTGTGCTCTAGGAAACCATATATGAAAGAAAATGACACATTATAGATTGATAAAGAAGAAATAAAATTCTGAACTCTATCGTGAGAAGAATTTTGTGGCATAGATTAATATAATTTTTTTTCATTATTTATAGCCTAAAGTGCTTTGTCAAATTGAATCAGATTTTGATAGGGTAAAAACTCTTTCAGAGTAATTATATATAAAAAAAAAAAAAGTAAACTTCAGTTTTACTAGCAGAGCCTTAACTACTTTGAGTTCTCGATCTACTACACAAAGCCCTGCAACTTTGCTCTACTCTAACTTTCCTCCTAAATAGCTTTTAAATACCAGAGGAAACTCTTGAGTATTTATTCCCTGAGGATGGTGGAGAAGCCAAAAGCCTCCAAATTTTCAGAAGCTTGGTGTTTTATCTTAAAAATACATTGGACATTTGGCAGTCTACCCTAGTTTGAGTACAACATAATTATGCTTTAAATTTCTAATTTAATTAGTTAACATGTTACCCCAAATCATTTTTGCAAAATCGGCATTTGAAGAAAACATGCCACATTTATCCTGCGGCCTTTTTCTAGTTGCAAAATGTGTATATAATAAAAAGAACATAAACTCTGGATTAAATCCTAGTCTGAAGCTAGGCAAGTTATTTACCCTAATTCAAGCTCCATTTACTTTTCTGTATAATGGAGGTGACAATGTCTAGGTATGGGGTCTTGATATAAAAGAGTAGGGTGATATTTAACCATATATGCATCTCTGTTAAATTTTACATGGTAAAAAAAAAAAAAAATTTTTTACATGGTAATGAACATGTACAGTTTACCTTGTTTTCATTACGACATGATCACGATACATTTTACTATCAATTACTATTCTACTACCTTCCACTTTATTTAACAATTAAATTAATACCTGTAATTGTGCTTTCCTTAGCTGTTGGCTGGTAATTTGAGCTTTTTGTTGCATCATATTTTCAATTCGTTGGTTGACTTGCTTTTCTTTCTTGAGCTCATTTCCATAAAATCTGGACCCCTATGTAAGAAAATAAAGCATAAGTAAAGGGGCAGAAGGAAAGCATCACTGTAGTATCACCATGGTGGCTAAGCATACAGGCTAGAATCAGAATAACTGAATTCAGAACTTAGCTCCACTACTTACAAGCTGGGAACTCTAAAGCTACTTAATCTTTCTGTGTGTCAATGTCTTTCCCTATAAAATGAATTATAGTTACCTACATCATAGGATTGCTGAAGCAGTGCTTACACAGGACAAACTCTCTGGGATGAGTACAGATATACACTCAAAAAATAACAATGTGTTCTAGTCAGGATCCACGAGGCATATCCATATCAGTCATTTAGGTCATCAGTTATCACTTTCGTTTTTACTTAAAAAGCATTTAAGGGGTGTCTGGGTAGCTTAATTGGTAAAGCATTCGACTCTTGATTTTGGCTTAGGTCATGATCTCAGGATCCTGAAATCAAGCCACAGGTCTGGTTCCAACCTGGGCATGGAGACTTCTTAAGATCCTCTCTACACTCCTTCCACCCCCCACCCCCACAACCTTCTCTAAAAAAATTTTAAAAATAAAGCACTTAAAAATTTTTAATGTTAGTCATTAAATAAAATGTAGAAAATCACTTTTAGAAAATTACTTATCATCTTATTACTAAACATAACATCTACATCTATCTACTCATTGGATTGATGGAAATTTACATTATCTTTATTTTATGGCTTTTATGAAAAATGCTGCAATGAACATTCATTTATACATTTTTACATGGACATATGTTTTTACTTTATTTACGTACCCAGGAGTGGAATCTCTGTGTCATATGGTAACTCAATGTTAAACCTTTTGAGGAACTGCCAGACTGTTTTCCAAAGTGGCTGAACCATTTTACAATCCCACTAGCAAGGCATAAGGGTTCCAACTTTTCCACATTGTTATCAGCATTTGTTATTGTCTGTCTCATAGTCATTCTAGACTGTAATAGTGTGAATGGCACCTCATTGTGGTTTTAATTTGCATTTCCCTGATAACTAATGATGTTGAACATCTTTCATGTGCTTAAGAGCCATTCTTACATCTTTAGTGAGATGACTAGTTATATCTTTTGCCCATTTTTGATTAGGTTGTCTTAATAATTTGTAAGAATTCTCTGTATAATCTGGATGTAAATCATTTATCAAATAAGTATTTTGCAAATATTTTATACTAGTATGTGGCTTATCATTTTCTTTTTAAAGATTGTATTATTTTATTTATTTATTCATGAGATACACACAGAGAGGCAGAGACACAGGCAGAGGGAGAAGCAGGCTTCCTGTGGGGAGCCCAAAGCAGGACTCGATCCCAGGACCAGATCATGACCTAAGCTGAAGGTAGATGCTCAACTGCTGAGCCACCCAGGCGTCCCATATCATTTTCTTTTTTAACTGTATCTTTTAAAAGTGCAAAAGTTTTGAAATTTGATGAGGTCTGACTTGTCAACTTTTTCTTTTATTAATTGTGTTTTTGGTGGTGTATCTAAGAAATGCTTCCTAACCAAATGTTTCAGATTTTTTCCTATCTTCTAGAAGTTTTTACTGTATCAGCTCTTACATTTCACCCGATTTTGAGTTATATTTGTGTATGGCGTGAACTGAGGGTCTCAGTTCATCTTTTTTGCGTGTAGATATTCAGCTGTCCCAGGACCATTTGCTGAACAGATCATATATTCTTCTGCCTTAGTACTTTTATCAAAAACTAATAAAGTGTCAATACAAGATTTACTTCTGGACTCTTAATTCTGCTCCATTGTTCAATACATCTAGTCTTATAGCAGCACCACACTTCTTAATAACTGTAGCTTTATAATAAGTTCTAAAACAGGAAAGTTGGGACGCCTCAGTGGCTCAGTGGTTAAGCATCTGTCTTTGGCTCAGGTCGTGACATCAGGGTCCTGGGATCGAGTCCCACATTGGGCTCCTTGCGGGGAGCCTGCTTCTCCCTCTGCCTATGTCTCTGCTTCTCTCTCTGTATCTCTCATGAATAAATAAATAAAATCTTAAAACAACAACAACAACAACAAAAAACCCCAGGAAAGTCAAAGAACTCCATGTTTGTCCTTTTCAAAACTGTTCTGGCTGTTTTAGATGTTTTTGCATTTCCACATAAATTTTAGTCTGTTTATCAATTTCTGCAGAAAAATTCCCCTGGAATTTGGATGGGGAAGTACATTGAATCTGCAGATAAATTTGAGGAGAAATACCCTCTTAACAATATTGAGTCTTCTCATCCTTGAACATGTAATCTTTCTTCATTTTTTATTTTTAAATTTTTTTAAAGATTTATTTACTTATTTGAGAGAGAGAGAGCGCGCGCACGCACGAGCTCACACAAGCTGGGGGAGGGGCAGAGGGAGAAAGAGAAATGGACTCCCCTGAGCAGGGAGCCCAACAAGGGGCTCAATCCCAGGACCCCGGGATCATGACCTGAGTGGAAGGCAGATGTTTAACCAACTGAGTCACCCATGCACCCCTATCCATTTTTTAAATCTTTACTTTCCCCCAACACATTTTTGTGATTTTCGTGGTATAACTGTTGCATTCCTTTTGAAATTCCTGAAGAGTTTCTACATGTAACATCACGTTATTTGTGAAGAGATAGTTTTAGTTCTTCCTTCCCGATCTAAATGCCTTTTATTTCTTTTTATTGCCTGACTGAATTAGCTA
Source organism: Canis lupus dingo (assembly GCF_003254725.2). Classification (NCBI taxonomy): domain Eukaryota; kingdom Metazoa; phylum Chordata; class Mammalia; order Carnivora; family Canidae; genus Canis; species Canis lupus. The sequence goes on from NC_064245.1 coordinate 30,733,853, forward strand.
GAACTTTCTGGACTATGTTGCATAGACAGGAGAATGGGCATCTTTGCCTTGTTCCTGATTTTTAGAAGAAAAATGCATTCCTGGAATAAATTCCACTTGGTCATGATACATAATCTTTATATATATAGTTACACATATAGTTTTATATATACATATAGTTGGATTCAGTTTGCTAACGTTTTGTTGAGGACTTTTATATTGACAATGATCTAAAATCTTCTGCTTGTCTGGCTATGGTGTCAAGGTGATACTGGTCTCACAGAATGAGTTTCTAAATGTCACATCCTTTTTATTTTTTGGAAGAGCTTGTGGAATATTGATATTTCTCCTTTACTTACTTATTTTTAAAAAGATTTTATTTATTTATTCATGAGAGACAGAGACAGAGAGAGAGAGAGAGAGAGAGGCACAGAGACACAGACAGAGGGAGAAGCAGGCTCCCTGAGCCAGAGGCAGATGCTCAACTACTGAGTCACCTAGGTGTCTCTTATTTCTCCTTTAAATGTCAGATAAAATTCACCACTGAAGCCATTGTTACCTGTTTTTTTTACAGGGTGGGGAGATGTTAATTATTAATTTCTTTCCTTGTTAAAGGTCTATTTGGATTTTCCATATTTTCTTGAGTCAGTTTTGGAAACTGGAAACTTTTTGAAATTTGTCCAACTTATTAGGAATTGTTTGAAAATACTCCAGTCTCTACCTTTAAAATTCACTAGGCAGGGTAACATAGATGAAACAATATTTACAAACATGTTGATAACTGTTGACACTGGGTGATGATTACCCAGGAATTCACTTTAGTATTCTAATTTTGTACATGTTTAAAATTTTCTTTTATAAAAGTTTTATTTTATTTTATTTTATTTTTAAATTTATTTATTTATTCATAGAGACACACACAGAGAGAGAGAGAGAGAGGCAGAGACACAGGCAGAGGGAGAAGCAGGCTCCATGCAGAGAGCCTGACGTGGGACTCGATCCAGGGTCTCCAGGATCAAGCCCTGGGCTGCAGGCGGCGCTAAACCGCTGCGCCACCAGGGCTGCCCTATAAAAGTTTTAAAGAAGTAAACTGCATTGGCTGTGAAGCAGTAACAACTAGAAAATTTCAATTTAAAAAAGATATTTATGATGAACTTCCCATTCCCCCCATACTAGAGAAATATCATACAAAATATATAAATATTTTAATATATATTAATATATAAAATACATGTAAGGTATATATTTCCTATGATTGATACATGTCAATCAGATGATATGCATATACAGTTTTATGACTGATATGTGTGTACAGTTGACCCCTGAACATCACAGGTTTGAACTGTGCAGGTCCACTTATACATGGATTTTTTTCAATAAATATAGACAATACTGTAAATAGGTATTTTTCTCTTCCTTAAGAATTTCTTAATAATATTTTCTTTTCTCTAGCTTACTTTATTGTAAGAATGCAATATATAATACACACAATATACAAATTTGTGCTAATCAACTGTTTATGTTATTGGTTAAGCTATCAGCAGTTTATTTTGGAAGAGTCAAAAGTTGTACATGGATTTTCAACTGTGTGTGTGTGTGGGGATAAGTGCTTCTAACCCTCGTGTTGTCCTATGGTTTATATGGTACAGCAAAGTTTCAAGAATATCTAAGATACTCTTCAAAAAGAATAAAGAGTAAAAAAGGAACCTGTCCTAGCTGTTATCAAGATTTATTATAAAGTACTGTAATTAAGGTCATATTGTAAAGATATAACAAAAAATAATCCAATAGAATAGAAGAAAGCACTGCAGATCACTAAGGAAAGGATCCATATTCAAATTCCCTTAAATGCTCCAAAAATATTTGTTCAAACCAAGATCCAACTAGGGTCCATATATTATGCTTGTTTACTTCATCTCAATTCTTTTGCTTTTATTTATTTATCTATCTATCTATTTATTTATTTTTAAAGATTTTATTTATTTCATGAGAGACAGGGGTGGGGGTGGATCGGGGGAGAGACAGGCAGAGAGAGAAGCAGGCTCCATGCAGGGAGCCCGATGTGGGACTTGATCTGAACCCCAGGATCACGCCCTGAGCCAAAGGCAGACACTCAACCGCTGAGCCATCCAAGCGTCCCAATTCTTTTACTTTTAAAATGTATTTCTGTTTTATACAGTTAAAAAATTATTTTTCCCTCAATTTTTTATTTTGGAATTTCCACATCTTCCAACAGTTCAAAGAATAATACAATAAACACTCACATGTCTTATTTAAGATACTTGCTACATTTAGTTTCTCCCACAACTCCTATGTATATGCATATACACACACTCCAGCTCCACTTGCACAGACATGTGTACACACACAAATGCATGCTCCTCTTCCTCTTTTTGGCTAAATCATTTAAAAGTAAGTTGCTGTGGATTTCAGCATGCATTTCTTAAGAAAAAAGATATTCTAATTTTACACCTTTCTACACGGATATTTCATAATATACACATGAGACCAGAGATGTTAGAAGAAAACATTTAGGACCTTGGATAAAAGCATATGTCATTGACTAATTCAAGTTCATATAAAAAAGCAAACAAAAAACTTCTGCACAGGATAAAGTACACCATAAGCAAAGTAAAAAGATGTATAATAAATGGAAAACTATACAAAGGACAAGAAGAGACAGTTTGCAAAAAAGTAAAATACAAGTGGCTTTAAAAAGAACTTTTTTTTTTTTTTTTAAGATTTTATGTATCTATTCATGAGAGACACAGATAGAGGCAGAGACACAGGCAGAGGGAGAAGCAGGCTCCCCACGGAGAGCCTGATGCAGGATTCGATCCCATGACTCGGGGATCACAACCTGAGCCAAAGGCAGATGTTCAACCACTGAGCCATCCAGGTGTCCCACAAGTGGCTTTTTAAACATATGAAAAGATGCACTATCTGATTTTTCTTTTTTTCTCCTAGATGATGTTTATTTCATAAACTCTGTGTTTCTTGACTTCATTTCAGGAAAATCATGAATATATTTTTACCATCAAGATTTTCACATCATTTGTATGTTACCAATAGCAGTGACCTAAATGCTTAAATAATCAAAATATAATAATACTCAACACATACCAAATTGGAAGAAATTTTCATTAAAAATGTCAGTTAAGAGAAAATTTTAGGGGCGCCTGGGATGAAGCCCCATTTCAGGCTCTCTGTTCAGTGGGGAGCCTGCTTCTCCCTCTGCCCTTCCTCTTGCTTATGCTCTCTTGGTCCCTCTCTCTCTCTCTCAAACAAATAAATAAAATCTTTTTTCTTAAAAGAAAACTTAGAATACCACCTCACACCAGTGAGAATGAGGAAAATTAACAAGGCAGGAAACCACAAATGTTGGAGAGGATGCGGAGAAAAGGGAACCCTCTTACACTGTTGGTGGGAATGTGAACTGGTACAGCCACTCTGGAAAACTGTGTGGAGGTTCCTCAAAGAGTCAAAAATAGACCTGCGCTATGACCCAGCAACTGCACTGCTGGGGATCTACCCCAAAGATGCAGATGCAATGAAACGCCGGGACACCTGCACCCCGATGTTTATAGCAGCAATGTCCATAATTTATAGCAGCAATGTCCACAATATCTGACTTTTCATAAGAGAAATGCAAATTAATGCTACACTATATCACTGTAGATTAGCAAATCCAAAAGTTTAGTTACACACTATACTAGCACAGTTGTACCATGGTAATATACTCTCATATACTGGCAGTGATAATTTAAATTGATATATCTACTATGGAGGGAAATTGGGCAATTCATAAAAACTGCACATGCATATATCCCTTTTTGCTATCTGTATTTGGTAGAATAATTCCACTTGTAGAATCTCTCCTATAATTTTATCTGCACATGTGTGATAAAATACTAGGTCATTCACTGTAGTATTGCTGGTAAAAAACAAAAGACTAGAAATGACTTAAATGTTTATAAATAAACATTCTGATTGGTTCAAAAAATTTTATTATATCCACACATGAAGGCATAAAAAAGAATGAAGATCTTTACTTATACAGAAAGACCTCCAAATTACATTAATGGAAACAAAAACAAAAACCACAATTACAGTATTCTTCTACTTAGAAAAAGGGTGAAAAAAGAGCATGTATGTTATTTTGCTTTAACATGCATATTATGTGTATGTGAAGCAGAAAACTGGATGGCAAGAGTAACAGAACAGAAGAGAGTTTATTCCATACCTGTTTGTCTTAACAACAGGATACTTTAAAATATTAAAAACTACAATAAAAGATATTTAAAGCTTATTGATTTTATTTTAAACAGAAAGTTAAAAAGCTACTAATTAGAGAGGCAGACAAATCATTAGACTCCTAACTATGGGAAACAAAGGGTTACAGAAGGGGAGGTGGGTGGAGGAATGGAGTAGTGGGTGATAGGCACCGAGGGCACTTGACGGGATATGAGCACTGGGTGTTATACTATACGTTGGCAAATTGAATTAATTAATTAATTAAAAATTAAAATAAAAAGCTACTAAATTAATGATAGCAAAAGAAATAAGAAACGTACTTTCGTGGCTTCCATTATAATTTTGTTAATCTTGTCTTTATCTAATCCTTCCATTCCGGCTTTATTATCATTAAGTCCCATCCTAAGCAGAAGATCATCTTTGTAACTGCCATTCTTCTCCTTGGTGCTATCCATGGTGTAAACTTAAAGCTTTTTTTATTATCTGAAAAAACAAAATAAACACTACTTTTTAAAGTATTCATGGTGAGGAGGTGGATACTTCAAAGTTAAAGTGATAAAGAACCAGTCAAACAAGTAAAACATTTAAGAATTTTTAGCCATTGAGAAGTTATCATTACTTAGACTCTTAAATTACTCTTCCTAGATTATTGTACTTTCAGAGAGAAAAAAAGGAATTAACATTTCCCATAAGTTTTGTGCCAGGTACTATGCTTGGCACTTTACACTGGAACCTCACACAGTAGCCCTGCTGTGAAAGATAAATTTTATTATCCCTAATATAAAGAGAAAAGAAATCTAAGACTAAGAACATGTCTACTGACACAAAGTTGCTAATAAGTGACAAGATCCATGTTGAAATCCAGGCCTGAGTCCAAAGTTCATGTTTTTCACATATTAATACACTGTATAGGAAATAAATACAAAAAAACACTTCGCGTACTAAACATGGTAAGTTCAATAGCTTTCATTACCTACTGTATACAGAGCTCCATTTCTTAAAGCAGTGAAAAAATACACAAAATATAATAATCTATTCACTTCTACGAAATTATTACATTTTACAATGTCATGTCATTTCTAAGGTTAAGAAAAATCCTTTCAAATAATAATTCTTTAAAGTCTTTAAATAATACTTTATTATTTACTTTTACATATATTAGCTTTTTAAAGTATTTATAGTAACCATGCAAGACAGATTTGATTATTCTCATGCCAGGAAGACAGAAACTGGAGTTTCAGCAAGGTTAAGTGAATTGGCCATCTTAAGTTTGCTAATGAGCAAAAGAACTGGTGTGAATCCAAGTCTTCTCATTCCAAGCTAATACAGCTGCCATAACATCACAGCTTTTTCCAATTTGAGTTCACTTACACTATAAAGAAATGACCAGGTGAACACTGCCATGACGCTCAACAAATTATGCCAGTGATTTCTTATTTGCATGATTTAGAGATTAATCTATTTATTCTATGCTGCCTTAAGGACCTCTTCTTTTCCTTTTTTTTTTTTTTTTAAATATTTATTTATTTATGATAGGCACACATACAGAGAGAGAGAGAGAGAGGCAGAGACATAGGCAGAGGGAGAAGCAGGCTCCACGCACCGGGAGCCCGACGTGGGATTCGATCCCGGGTCTCCAGGATCGCGCCCTGGGCCAAAGGCAGGCGCTAAACCGCTGCGCCACCCAGGGATCCCCCCCCTTTTTTTTTTTAAAGTTGACATCCATCACCACACATAGTTACATAATTTCTTTTGCTGAAAACTTTTAAGTTCTAATCTCTTACCAACTTTCAAATATATGATACCATATTAACTATAGTCACCATTCTATCTATACTTTATATCCCCATGATTTATTTTATAGCTGGAAGTTTGTTACCTTTTGACCACCTTTACTCATTTCACCTATCCACCACTCACCTCTAGCAACCACTAATCTGTTCTCTGCATCTATGACATCAGGTTGTTTTTGTTGTTGTTGTTGTTTGACTCTACATATGAGATAAAAAATCAGAAGGTCTGGAGGTAGAACCAGATATCAGTATTTTTAAGACACGCCCGGGTTATTCCAATGTGCCCCCAAAGTATAGGAACCACTGGTGCTGTTGTTTCCAGTGCCCAAGAGAATACTGGCTATTTTTCTGTTTTTATTGTTTGACTTTTCAACTAACATATTCAGCCTAATATCACCCTATATTTTGTGTTATGCTTTAGTAGCCCTCTTAACGTTTTCTAATAAAACTAGTGAATGTAATTGGTTTATATTTTCCCCAAACCAAGACGCCTGAAGAGTGAAGAGGCTGAATGCAGATTCACTACATTTATGCTGCCTTATTCTTTATTTCTTTCAAAACCGTATTTATTTGAGAAAGAGAGACCATGAGCAGGAGGGGCAGAGGGAGAGGAAATCTCAAACAGACTCCATGTTCTGCACAGATCCTGTCTCGGGGCTCGATTTCACAACCCTGAGATCATGACCTGAGTTGAAACCAAGAGTCAGACACTCAACCAACTGTGACACCCACGTGCGCCAAGCTGCCTTGTCCTTTAAATGATGAAATATATGAAAGGAAAAGAAACACTTGTTGAATGCCTACTATTTCATAACAAATATATTAGCCCCAAAACTCTAAGAGTTGATTTTGGTCCCTAATTGGGTCAGAAGAACTGGGTTATTATCAGTAGTGTCGGCACCAGGCAAAGTTGTGAGATAGGTAAAGTTAGTATTCAGCTACCTTCCTGTCTTGTTGATGCCCAATTACCAGACCATTTATGTCTACTTTCATGAGGATGTTTACTATCCTCTACATGTTAATGACTTCCAAGTTTATAGCTGCGATCCAAATGCCCGTCTGGCATCCTACATTTAACATGTCCAAAACTGATCTTGTCATCTGCCTCCATCCCTCAAAGCAGTTCTATTTGCATGCAATCTTGAGCCTCATCTCATTGAAGGCAACTCCATTCCCTTCCAGTTGCTCATACAAATAACCTTGTAGTCACTCTTGAGCTCCCTCTTTCTCATACTCTCCACACCAAATTGTCAGCAAATCCTGTGGACTCTATTTTCAAAATGTACCCTGAATTTAACCACTTCTCACTACTGTCATTGCTTCCACCCTAGTATGAACCACCCTTATCTCTTGCCTAGATTAATGCAACCACCTCTTAAATAGTCTCTTTCTGCCCTCCATGTAGTCATTTATCAACACAGTAGCCCAACTGATTCTTCTAAATCACAAGTGAGGTCACATTACTCTTCTGAAAATTGTACAACGGCACCCATTCTTACTCCAGAATAAAAGCCAAAGTCCCAACAGAATCTGGATTCAAACTACCTGTTACCTGTCTACCCTTTTACCTAATATTCTCCCCCTTGCTCACTACTCTCCAGCCACACTGGTCTCTGCTGTCCCTCAAATCTGGTAAGCACATTCTAATCCTGAATCCTCTCCTTTAGGGTTCTTCAGCTGATACTCTCTTGACTAACTTCCCTTCAAGTCTTTGCTTAAACGTTACGTTCTCTTTTTAAGATTTCATTTATTCATGGGAGACACACAGAGAGGCAGAGACACAGGCAGAGGGAGAAACAGGCTCCCTGCAGGGAGCCTGATGCAGGATTTGATTCTGTAACTCCCAAGACCACAACCTGAGCCAAGGGCAGACGCTCAACCACTGAGCCACCCATGCACCCCAAAAGTTACCTTCTCAATGAGGCTTTACCCTGATCTTCCTATTTAAATTGCAACCTGATTAATACCTCCCACCCCATCTTCCCAACATCCCCATGTTTTTCATAGCCCTTATCATTTTCTAACATAATAATAAACATAGGTTTACTTATTATGCTTATTGTCTATCTCTCCTGTATATATGGAAGCTCCAAGAGGGCAAGGAACTTTCTTTTTTGTTTGTTTTAACTGATGTATATCCCAGATGACTCAAGCGTGCTTGGCAACAGAGAAGGTGCTCAATAAATAATTTGTTGAATGAAGTTGTAGTATACCTGATTATTATGAGTTCCTTCTAGTAAATCATCTATGTCCCTGTAGTGAGCCTGTCTTTTGTTTTCATTGGTTAGTATTTCTGTTATTTTCAAATTTCTGGAATCTCTCATTAGTCCTGGTTTATGCTGTTCTCCCCATTAGTTCTTACTGAATTTCTTCAGAAATCCATACATTGAAAGGGAGAGCTAGCTCCCAGCAGAGATGATCATATAAGTATCAGAAAAGATTGTTACTTTGTATTTTGTACTTTGTATTTTTCTGGTAAGTGAGATTTAATACTACTTTAAATGGCTTTGTGAGAGAAGTATATAAGAGCCTAGTATGGCTAGGATATAATAAACTCTCTGGGCTATAATAAACTCTCAATCAATATTATCATTGAAGTTAAGCCAAGGGGTGCCTGGGTGGCTCGGCTGGTTAACTGCCTGCCTTGGGCTCAGGTCATGATCTCAGGGTCCTGGGATCAAGCCCTGCAATTGGCTCCCTGCTCAGCAGGGCGTCTGCTTCTTCCTCCCCTGCTGCCTTTTCCCCTGGCTCATGCTCTCTTTCTCTCTCAAATGAATAGATAAAATCTTCTGAACAAAAAAATAGTTAAGCCAAATTTCCAGAGCTGTGAAATAGCTTCAAGATAGACTGTAGAGGGGCAGCCTGGGTGGCTCAGCGGTTTAGCGCCGCCTTCAGCCCAGGGCGTGATCCTGGAGACCCGAGATCGAGCCCTACGTCAGGCTCCCTGCATGGGGCCTGCTTCTCCCTCTGCCTGCGTCTCTGCCTCTCTCTGTCTCTGTCTCTCATGAATAAATAAATAAAATCTTTAAAAAATAAAAAAGATGGACTGTAGATTCACTGTAAGCATCCTAAAGAAAAAGCCAAAGTTCATGGATCTTACAGATGAATATTGCTTGTTTTGTTCCCAAAAAACTACTTGTCCTATGATTATGAAAAAAACAGTCAAACATTTTTATAGCTCGATACTACAAATATAGTCTGTTTCACTTCAACTTAGAAGCACAAATAGTTACATACAACGCAAAGGAAAGAACTTGGGTTCTTGTGGTTTAGTATATTGGTTTAAAAGTATATTTTCTCTGAAAATATTAAAGTTCTTCCCAGTCTGATTCTACCACTAACTATTCAGGTTACCACTTAAAAAAATATAGGGCCAACCTTTGTTTTTGGTGTTAGTAAGCATGGAAAATTAGATTTTTTCAGCATTTCTAAGGAAGAAGTTTTAGAGTGGTAAGGATTTCTCCTACCTATAAAAAGCTCACAAAACTATTAGTTTTCTCCTACCTATAAAAAGCTCACAAAACTAAACAATATCACAAGTGATTAGCATATTGACCAGTCATCTGGAATTAATCTACCAGAAAACATGCAAAAATACTAAGGATATTAAGAAAGATAAAGTGAAGGAGAGAAGATGGAGAGGAAGGGAGGGAGGAAAGAGGATAAGGATAGAAAACTAGAACTACATTAAGTTCCTAGGTGTAGCTTGCTTCCTATTTCTAATACACTATTATAAATAACCAAACCCAAAAATCTTTCCAGAAAAACCTGTGCATGTCTGAAGAACAAATATTATTTTTAATCCTCTAAATGTTCAAACATTCAACAGGTTTGTTTGAACAGATTAAATGGATTAAACTAAATTTCAGGCTGTGATTAAATTGTCTTTTTACTATCTACATTTAAATACTATGAATTTTTTTTAAAAGATTTTATTTATTCATGAGAGACAGAGAGAGAGGCACAGACACAGGCAGAGGATGAACCAGGCTCCATCCAGGGAGCCCAATGTGGGACTCGACCGCGGGACTCCAGGATCAGGCCCTGAGCCAAAGGCAGGCGCCAAACCTCTGAGCCACACAGGGATCCTCCAAATACTATGAATTAGTAATATTACCCTAGTTTAAAAAAAAATTTTTTTTAAGATTTTATTTATTTATTTATGAGAGACACAGAGAGAGAGAGGCAGAGGTAGAAGCAGGGTCCAGGCAGGAAGCCCAATGCAAGACTTGATCCTAGGTCTTCAGGATCATGCCCTGGGCGGAAGGCAGACGCCCAACCATGAGCCACCCAGGCATCCCTATTACCCTAGTTTTAAAGCAACTTCCCAATTAATGCCTGACTAAAAATTTCCTTTTCATTTTATTATAAAAATCTTTAAAAAAATTTTTTTAAAGATTTTATTTATTTATTCATGAGAGGCAGAGATAGAGGCAGAGGGAGAAGCAGGCTCCATGTAGGGAGCCCGACGTGGGACTTGATCCCGGGTCTCCAGGATCACGCTCTGGGCTGAATGAAGACAGCGCTAAACCACTGCCCTTTTTTAAATTTTCAAGAAAATAAAAATCACAACCCCAAAATTTCGACAGGTTATTTTCTACGTTCCACTCCAATTATTTTACACACACATACATGAACACATGTACTCAAACTACATGCATACAACTTTAAATGATAGCAATGAGAGCACAGATGCAACTTTGTATTTGACTTCACTTCTTAATATCTTTGCATAATAGGATGTACAAAAAATTCAAAATTATTTCAGAATGAACCATTTAAAAAGATTTTAAATTTATATGTATCACTGACAGAAAAAAAAAACCCAGAAATAACTCTACAGATCCCAAACCATGAGAATATATGCTAAAAGAAAATGCAAGTTTTCACCAACAACATAAAATCTTTGAGAGAACTATGCATATATATTTTCTTTGACTGTCTTTTTCCTTCATGAGCTTCCTATTCATTTAACTTATGCTACTGAAGAAGAATGGGACAAAAGGCTGTTAAAAAGCCTGCACTCTATCTAATCCTACAGACATGTAACAGTTCAGGTCATGATCCCAGGATGATGGGATCCAGTCCCACATCAGGCTCCCTGCGAGGGGCCTACTTCTCCCTCTGCCCGTGTCTCTGCCTCTCTCTCTGTGTGTCTCTCATGAATAAGTAAATAAAATATTTTAAAAAGAAGTGCACTTGTATTATATAACTTTCACAGGTAAGCAAAATCCATCTCTGCCTCTGGAGGACACCATAATTTTATTTTAAAAAAGGGAAATGAATTGCATGTCTTGGTTTCGTTGTGGAATTTTTTCTTTTTTCTTTCTAATATACTAGTTATTGGAAATGTTTTTCTTTTCCCGACCAGGGCTCAAAGAGTTAGTAGTCAAAAGTAGATGCTAAAATCCATTTATTTCAGCAGAGATTAGAACCAAAAAGTTTGTTACCTCCTTCACTCAAAAGCTTGAAGCTAGAATAAGACCAACCTAGTTTTAGGATTTAAAGTCTGGCTTCTCATTGTGTGACTACAATTTTTAAAAGGTTAAAGTATTCATCATTATTAAAGTTAAGAGCTTAAATTTCTCAGATTTCAGAATTTTAAACCGTAATAGCTTAAACATACTTGCAAAAATTCCTAAATTCATATTTTTGCCAAAACCACTTGCCTAATGCCAATAAATTATTAAAGTTTATTCTGACTCTCTTATTAAATGCACATAGTATATAGTATTATGAAAACTGGTCAGATGTTGACAGTAGCTTCTAGCATAAGAATTATCCATTTCTACACTACCAAATATACTAAGAAACAAAATTTAACCTACAAATGAAATATGCAATTCTTAATACCACTAAACTAGTTATTTAAAAATACTTCATAGATGCTAGGAAAATGAAAAAAAAAGTACAACAAATGAATACAATATGTAATTACATGACTTTCTTTTCACAAATAGAATACAACAGAAGCAGGAGTGATGGGATGTCACACATAAAAGTGGGTCACAAAAGGATGTGACTTCCATCTTGGATGTTCTCAACTTAGATATTCACTCTGGGGAAGCCAGCTGCTCTGTGACACAGCCCTGTCAGAAGGTCCGTGTGAGTGAGTCTGGAAGCGGACGCTCTTCCAGTTCAGTCTTCAGATAAGACTGCAGCGCCAGGAAAGAACTTGACTGCAACCTCATGACCCAGAGACACCCAACAAGCCATGTTGGGATCCTTGTTTCATCAAAACTGTGAGACAATAATTTTATAGCTTACCTTCAAATTCTGTGATTATCTCATTATGGATCAGCACTGTACACAGACCAAAGTTTGTGTTATAGCAGTAACATGGTTATAAAACAGCTGTATCCTAAAGATTAGTAATGTTTTCATTTGAATAAAGGTGCAAATTCAAAATATGTGCTAAAAGTACATACAGATAAATAATAATTAACATTTTCAAACAATTTACCATATGCCAAGCAGGTACTTTGTATTTAAAAAAGCATTCTCTCATCTGTTTCTCATGATTGCTCACTACTTTAGATATTATCTCACTAAAGTATGGAAAATACATATGGAAATTGAACCCTAGGGAATTTATGTAATTCATCCAGGATCACCAGAGGTGTCCAAGCTGAAATTCAAACCTAAGATTCTGTCCCTAGAGCCCACATTTTTAGTCAGTATGCAAAATATATAACTAAAATGCCAGGAGGTTTATTATTTTATCTTTTTATTCGTGAAAGATACTTTCATCAGATACAAAGTTGACAGGTCTTTCTTTCAGTAGTTGAGAGATGTTGCTCCACTGTTTTCTAACCTCTATTACTTGTTAAGATCATGACAGTTCATATTGTGTTCCCTGTATGTAACGTGTCATTTCTTTGTGACTGCTCTCAAGTTTTTAACTCTTAATTTTTGGTTTTCATCAGTTTGGCTACAACATGCCCAGACCCACTCCCTCCTTTGAAAGACAGAGCTAATCCAGGTTCCCATACTTTCTGTGAACACTTTCCCTTACTCCTCCTTCTTCTTCATCTGTCCCTTTAAAGATATGAAGGTTTTCTCTGTCCCTGGACATATAGCAGCAATGCTTTCCTCATCTCCCACCCCTTTATTACATATATTTACATTTTCCCCCTCAAAATCCCCAAGTGAGGAAAGGAAACAACACTCTAAAAAGGCTAAAAAATTCCTCAATACTTTTTTCTTTTTTAAGATTTTATTTATTTATTCATGAGAGACAGATAGAGAGGCAGAGACACAGGCAGAGAGAGAAGCAGAATCCATGCAGGGAACCTGACGTGGGACTCGATCCTAGGACTCCAGGATCACGCCCTGGGTCGAAGGCGGCACTAAACCACTGAGCAACCCGGGCTGCCCAATCCTCAATACTTTTCTCAAGAATATGACCAACAAAACCTGTTTAAATGATGTACCTGTTTGACTTTTGTTTACAGTATCATATACTAATTCTTAAGATTTTATCTATTCGACAGAGAAAGAGAGATCCAGAGAGCACAAGTGGGAATGGCAGAGGGAGAGGGTGACGCAGGCTCCCCGCTGAGCTTGGGATCATGACCTGAGCCAAAGACAGTTAACTGACTGAGCCACCCAGACAACTCTCATTTACTAATCTTAATCACAAAATAGTTTGGGTTTCATTCTATTAAAAAATAATAATCACTAGAAAGCAGCAAAGGGTTTTTTTTTTTTTTTTTTTAGAAAAGGCCTTCATCTCTGGAATTTACTAGCAGTTCTTTGTAGATTTTCACATGTCTGCCTGAAGGCAAAAATAAATATTTCTACATGTAGAACACTGATCCCCTTGACTTCACTTTGGTTCCTGATAATTCTCTCAGCTCATGATTTATAAAGTGTGGTTGACTATGAAATGCTTGCAATGGTGGGATCCCATAGGTATTACTAACTATTCTCAATGGGCAAATATAATATACTTTACAAATGATTTTGATACATCTATTTTTATACTTTATATATCTATTTTTTTAAGACTTTATTCATGAGAGACAGAGAGACAGAGAGAGAAAGAGAGAGGCAAAGACACAGGCAGAGGGAGAAGCAGGCTCCATGCAGGGAGCCCGACGTGGGACTCAATCCCGGGTCTCCAGGATCAGGCCCTGGACTGAAGGTGGCGCTAAACTGCTGAGCCACCCGGGCTGCCACTATACATCTATTTTTTAATGCTAAAATTTCACTGGATTGGATAAAGATAAATGAACTAGTAGTATATTAATATGTGCTTTGATCTTTAGAAAGAATGCCTTATTTGGTCAAATTATAATTTTGGAATTATAATGGCTAACCCTTTTATTTGAGATAGAAGGAAATACAAACTAGTTTGTGTTTGGTTATAAAAGAAGATTAAGAAACAAAGTTATATTAACCTTTGACATATAAGGATATATCAGACCCGGTTTGTTTTTGAGTTTCTTCTTTGAATGACTTTATTGTAAGCACAGATCTTTCATATCTTATTTAATCTTAGAAATCTTCCAAAGAGGGACATCTGAGTGGCTCAGTGATTGAGCATCTGCCTTTAGCCCAGAGCATGATCCTGGAGTCCCGGGATCAAGTCCCACATCGTGCTCCCCGAGGGGAGCCTGCTTCTGCCTCTACCTGTGTCTCTGCCTCTCTCTGTGTCTATCATGAATAAATAATCTTAAAAATAAATAAATAAACTTCCAAAGAATAAAATATTCATTTTAGGGATCCCTGGGTGGCTCAGGGGTTTAGTGCCTGCCTTCAGCCCAGGGTGTGATCCTGGAGTTCCAGGATTGAGTCCCACGTCGGGCTCCCTGCATGGAGCCTGCTTCTCCTTCTGCCTGTGTCTCTGCCTCTTTTCTCTCTCTCTTTCTGTGTCTCTCATGGATAAATAAATAAAATCTTTAAAATATATATATATATTCATTTTAAATAGAATAAAATTCACTCTATCTTGCAATTTCTGTATAGATTTATTTGACCCTTTAATAAATTGAAGATACATTATAGTGATTATCTTAGGGATCTTATTTTCCTATATATTGCATATTTTGCTATTTCATTATCCTAGGAATTAATAATCATTTTTCATCATTTATGCTAAAAGATAAAATCATAAGAAAATGAAATAGTAGAATCACCAGAATGATGATCTGGTACTGAAATCAACCATCACTATTATATTATCTTTCAGTTTTCTAATGGTATTACCCACAGTATTTTATCTTTGAAGGAAAGTATAAAAGAAGTATAGAGACACCACTTTTGCAGGGGGTGTGTTTTGGTAGCTTTCACTGATGAAAGCTTTTAATAAAAGCTAAACATAGTTTGAAACAATGAAACTTTCAACATAGTTGAAAGTTCTGAATTTTTCATTTTCTGCCCATACTGGCAAAGAGAAGAAAACTGACTGGAGAGTTTCAAAATTATTAGACAAATCAGAAGTGAATGCAAAGAAACTAACAGCACTCTAGACTATAATGATGGTGAAATTGATCTTAGAAGCAAAATCTCAGCATATGAATTTGTAGATGACTCAAATAGGTATATTCTCAAACTTAAGAATCAACGAATAAACAATGAATTTTTAAGTATAGCAAATATGGCATTCCTATCTAGTCACTCAACAGGAAGGACTTCATCATAGAGTATTTTGCAACAAGAACTTGGAATATCCCATTTTGCTAACAGGACATATGATACTGTTCTTTCATCCTTTATATTTATGCACTAAAAATTATTTAATGTGTTTTGTATATCAACAAATGTCTAAGGCAGATGTGTATACAAAGGGGACAGAAAGGAAATAGATGATGTAGAAATGAAAACCTTATTGGACTTGTACTTCTACGTGGTGTTTATAAATAAAAAATGAAAATATTTTACAATAATAGAGGAAAGAAAATGGATGTCTTCTCTTTAACAAGATTATGAGATGTCAAAGTTTTCAATGTTAATGTTTTGATGTTACAAGTGCAAGATAAAGAACCAGACATAATGATAAGCTAAAATCTATTAAACATGAGTATAATATCTGGAATCTTTATTTATAGGATGGATAGTTCAGGATCATGCATAAAAAATTGATGAGCAGCTACTTGCTTTCAAAGGACATCCATTACTCATTTCAGGAAAATATGGGATAAAAATTTGTTTACTAAGTTACAATTTTTATTACAATTTCTAATAAAGTTATTGTTCACCATCCCTTGTTACTTCTCAAGATTATTCATAAAAAATACTCAAAGATATAAAAAATAAAAAGATAGATACCAATGACTATTTTTCATGAGAAATACTCTTATACTGAGTTAAATCAATACATAATTCCTTTAACATTAAAGAATGATTGCAAAAGAGACCACTTAAATTATTTATGCATAATTAAAACATAGACTTGCTAGTAGATCCCTTTAGTTATAGAAAAACACTGTAAGCTGCCTCATAATATGCCATTGCAGCTTTAAAATGTATGTGGATGAATTTTTTTCAAAAAAAAATTTCAAACTAAAGAAAAACTATGCAACATGCCCAGAATGTAACTGGGCTCTAACAAGATTCTCAAATGTTCAATCATTTCAGGGTAATCGTTGTCTTTTTTTTGTTGTTGTTTTTGGAGTTAAAAACAATCATATATATTGATAGTAAATATTATATGTCTCTGAGTTTCAAAGTCTGGCTAGACTATTAATTAGCTATGACTTTGGGTAACTTACATAACTTCTTTGAACAATAATTTCTTTATATGTAAAATAAGGATGTCTCCTTTGCAGAATTTTGGGGGAGTGAATACTAAATATAATAAACCTGGGCAGCCCCGGTGGCGCAGCGGTTTTGCGCCACCTGCAGCCCGGGGCGTGATCTTGGAGACCCTGGATCGAGTCCCACGTCGGGCTCTCTGCATGGAGCCTGCTTCTCCCTCTGCTTGTGTCTCTGCCTCTCTCTCTCTCTCTCTGTGTCTCTATGAATAAATAAATAAAATCTTAAAAATAAATAAATAAATATAATAAACCTAAAACAATGCCTAACATTGAGTAGGTTCTTAACAAATAATACTTATTCCTTACAAAAAGTTATGCTGGAATTTGGTTGTTTCTCACTAATTTTAACCTGTTTGTGATTTTTCTCCTGAGCCTTGTTAATTGCAGTTTTTACAACTTCCCTTTAATCATCAACCAACTAAACTTACTCCATTCGTCCTTAAATATTTACTGAATATGTATCTTGTGGCAATTTAAATCTTTACTTGTTCTTTAATAATAATACCGACACTATTAAAACATACAATATCTTTATACACTTAATTATTGCCTGTATTCCTAGACAGTAAAATGCTAAAAAGCAATGAATCTGTGGGACATGTGGTATATATCTCTTATTTTTATAGCACCCCAGTCAGGACCATCATATAGCAAGTCTTTTTTTTTTTTTTTTCATATAGCAAGTCTTAATAAATACTTTAAATGCGAAGATGAAGGGCAGCCCGGGTGGCTCAGCGGTTTAGCGCCGCCTTTGGCCCAGGGCCTGATCCTGGAGACCCGGAATAGAGTCCCACATTGGGCTCCCTGCATGGAGCCTGCTTCTCCCTCTGCCTGGGTCTCTGCGTCTCTCTTTGTGTCTCTCATGAATAAATGAATAAAAACTCTTTAAAAAAAATAAATGCAAGGATGAAGATAAACTATATTCATAAACTGTATTACCATAACAATATGTATAGTTCTGTAACAGTATTTTTCAGCTTACTTGAGTAAGGAGAAGAAGATCTGAAATTACAGTAAAAGTGAAACAAATGAAAGGGCTGGGGAGAAAAACAGGAAGCAAACACATTTACAAAATAGCCATTATGAGGATCCTACCAATATTTAAAAATACCATACTTCTTATATAGTAGTACTGTAAGATACTAATGAATTTCTCAAAATAACAGTTAAAGAGCTTAAAATTTAGAGACTCAAAAGCTTGAGGGTAAAAAAACAAAGAAAATGTGTACATGCAGAGAGTAGGTATTAATAGCACTGTTCATCTATTATAGATGTGTACTGTGTACTTTTTAGACTAAAGGATTTTTTACTGTTACAGTGAAATCTATAAAATACCAACTACCCGACAAGTTTTTATCCCACAAAACCAACAGATGTAAATAAAAGATAATGGAATAAAATTTCAATTTTATCCAACAACAACAAAGAATATTTCTGCTTGGAACATGCCTGGCTTGCCTCTCTTCTATACAACAGGAAACCAGATAAAACATGCCCTTTGAAATTCTGTTTCTGAAATCACTGTCTGACTGCCAAATGTTAGAACTTTCCATCGGATGCATGGGATGCACCCTGTGGTGCTCACAGGCCGGGGTGGGGGTGGGGGTGGGGGTGGGAGAGCCCTCACTGTGGCTTGCTTTGAACATCTGGGGCCTTCCTGGTGACCAGAAAGAACCATGGTTTCCCCTCCAGAGCACGACTTTGCGTCAGGCGTGGATAGAGCCAGCCTGGGGTGCTCTCCACCAAGGGTGTTGTGGCACCTCTGGACTTCTTTTTCACCTGGTTCAGAGCAAACCCAGAGCCAATTTTACCCCACCCTCATAGCACATTCACTTCTGCCCATACTGTCCCGTCAGGCGAAGGCTGATGGAGGCCGCTGGGTTGGCCTTGATCACACACACAGGGAGCCTGTGCTGGATCCAGCTCCGTCAGGGGGACTGGTTCTCATTTTCATCACTCCTTCCTAGTTCTACTGTTTATGCTTCTAAAATGAACAAGACTTGGGGGATCCCTGGGTGGCTCAGCGGTTGAGTGCCTGTCTTCGGCCCAGGGCGTGATCCTGGAGACCCCGGTTTGAGTCCCGCACCGGGCTCCCTGAATGGAGCCTGCTTCTCCCTCTGCCTGTGTCTCTGCCTCTCTCTCTCTCATGAATAAATAAAATCTTAAAAAAATAATTAAAATAATAAACAAGACTTGATCACACACAGACAAAAGTAACTGCACGCAGTGCATTAAGGTATCAATGAATCCCTCTCCCCACCCCATCCAGTTGTCCTTGAGTTAAAAATGTTAAAAATCAATACACAAGGGAATCCAAGACATATATGCAAAGTCACCTTAGGAATCAGAGTAACAGAATAAGACCTAGTGGTATAAGCACACTATAATAAAAATTGATGTTAATAAAAATGTTTTGATACAAATGGGAGTGTGGGTGGTTAGAAAAAAGAAGAAGGAAAAAAGAAAGGAAAATAATTATTGGCAGTGCTTACTTAAATATCCATCTCTGTAAGAGGATTAACCTAACAATGTCACTCATCATTTAGAATCATAATTACTCCCCTTGGCAGAAAACAAAAATATGAGATTAAGATGTAGGAAGAAGACATCAAGCCTAGATTTGAGACCAGAAAACAAAGAGCAATCACAGGGCCTGAAAAAATGTGAAAGAATTAGAGGCTTTTGGGATACTGAGGCAGGAAACAGAGCTGAAGTAAGAATTAAGAATAGGAATAGCAGAAGCTTCCCTTCTTTGCACCTATGAGTCAATTAAAACAGGATGGGAGGTTCCATTCCAAATTATTATTCTCCCAGCTTCTCACTATTTCTCATCTACTCCTTCCTCTGCTTCTCCCATCACTGCTGTAAATGACTGCCATGGCAGACAAGGAATAGAAAAGGCAAAATATTAACAGACAATAGTAATACACAAAGTAATGCAGGAGAAGGGGAGAAATGAGAAAGAACATAGTACCAGCATATGCAAAAAGGAGAGAGAAATTTTGCAGCTGTCTGGCTGTGGGATCATTCATATGTAAAGAATGTACATAATCTCATCAGATTAACTACAAAGATTTTATTTAACTAGATTTTATGACTGTTTTTGGTCTTTTTTTCTAAGTGCAAAAGTTTGTCCTATTATTCAAAAAATCTGGTAAGTCCTGTGAAAATGTGTTAAGGAAGCCTAATTCAAACTTGGGAAGCCATGAAGGGAGGACTATCATACACATACTACTTGTCAAAGCTTGCATAGTCCAGTTGGAAGAAAGATTTCCCCTTTGTCCAGCAATAGCAAATTGTCCTCACCAAAAATACAATTCAAAAAATTTGTTGACACTGCTCCTGGGCACTTTAAATTGCCCAAAGGACCATTTGAGGTCTCCTAAATGGTCTCTATTCAGCTCCCCATCTCATGAACACAAGTATGTCTTGGTAATATTTTCCCACTGGTTTGAAGCCTTTTTACATAGACAAGCTACTGCTTCTTCAATAGCTAAAATCCTATTGAAAAAAAAAATCCCTATCTGGAGAATCCACCCTGAGCTCCATAGTGTCTGGGGAACCCATTTTGCTGGTTAAATATTACAGCAAGTCTGTCCTGTTTGGGCAGTTCTACAGCATTTCCACTGCCATCCTCAGTGTTTAGAACTAGTCAAACCAGCAAACAGCATCATCAAAACTCAACTGGCAAATCTGTGGAAACTCTTGGCCAAAAGTATCGCTGACAGTCCTAAATCTCAGATCCACCCCTTTAGAATTCATATACTGTCACCTTTGAGATAATTTTATTTTTTTATTTTTAAAGATTTTACTTATTTATTCATGAGAGACACACACAGAGAGGCAGAGACACAGGCAGAGGGAGAAGCAGGCTCCTTGAAGGGAGCCCGATCCCAGAACTCCAGGATCACACCCTGAACCAAAGGCAGATGCTCAACGGCTGAGCTACCCAGGGATCCCCAAGATAATTTTATTTATTTTTTTTCCTTTGAGATAATTTTAAACTTTCTTTTTAAAAAGATTTTACTTATTTATTCATGAGAGAGACACACACACACAGAGGCAGAAACAGAGGCAGAGGGAGAAGCAGGCTCTATGCAGGGAGCCAGACACGGGACTCGATCTGGGGCTCCAGGATCATGCCCAGAGCCAAAGGCAGACGCTCAACCACTGAGCCACCCAGGTGTCCCTCACCTTTGAGAGAATGACTGGATGTTCTATACCTCTAGCTTCCACTTCTTTTGACCGGCACCTAATAAAGAGATATACTCCAGTATTGCAAAGGCCTAATTACATCCCTCAAAAATAATCATGCTCTAGTAGGCCAATCTTTTTTTTTTTTTTTTTAAATATTTATTTATTTATTTATGATAGACATAGAGAGAAAGAGAGGCAGAGATACAGGAGGAGGGAGAAGCAGGCTCCATGCTGGGAGCCTGACGCGGGACTCGATCCCGGGACTCCAGGATCGCGCCCTGGGCCAAAGGCAGGTGCCAAACTGCTGAGCCACCCAGGGATCCCCTAGTAGGCCAATCTTTTCACAGCACACTCCTGGGAGATGAAGCCCTCAAACTACACACTGCAACCTAGGGATTTCATTTCTTCGAAAAGATATCTCCAAAAAGACTCTCTTCAACCACATTGGAGAGGCCCTCATCAAGTGTTATGGAACAATCCTTGGGTCACTAAAGTCCAAAAGTTGACTCCTTGGATTCATGTGTCTCATCTAAAGAAAGCTCCAAAACCCTGACTAGAACTGCCTATCAACTACTGACCTCAAATTAAAGATTTCCAGGAAATAGAGCACAGGACATTGAAGCAGACAGCTTCCCTAAGATGACAGGATCAGGCCTGTATATTTTCTTCTTTCTGCTTTTTCTTATTTTTCTCCTTGTCTATCCTCATTTGAATTTCCCAATCCTTTGACAAAACCTTATTGATTGTTGGATCGGTCTACAGGAGTTGCAACCCTTTAGTCTTCCCATAGCAAACCTTTTCATCATCTCCAATGTGACCACTAACTATACCCATATCCCTCCAGATATTTCTTACATTCAAACTTCTATAACCAGGTTTTCCTATACTTTGAGCTCTCTCCTACCATAACTCTCAATGCAACCAACCATATTTATTCTACCTATATGGTTCCCTTTTTGCTCTACTACTTTAGGTCACTGTAACAAAACAAGCCCCCTCTATACACTCTTCAAGAATAAAGTCCACAGAACAGAATAAATTCTCCCTAATTATTCCCCAAACACCACAGTCACTTGGTTCAAAGGGTCAATTGAATAATCCCAACTAATAGCACCATTAATAATCAAACCCTTGCAGGAGTCTTATGTGCACCACCTGGTTTTATCTGTGCAGCAAGTGCGCTATTCAATGGGCCAATGAGTGTTTATACAGCTGGCAGGCTGGAGGCCAAGACATACTATGATTTCTAATTTGGCCCGTGGATCCACAATAAATCTGAAGCCTTTCATTAGTCCTCCCATTGGTCTTCCCCATCAAATCTTTATTGCCAACTTAAATGGGAACTCCCAGGAGGTATACATTACTCTGGATTTGTCTCCATCATAAGGGCACTTATTCCATTGGTGGGTGTTCATGCCAGGGGATGATTAGGAAACACTCTCTGGAACTGGGAAAACTCGCTGATTCCAGCACCGAGGCAATAGCAGTCCAACAATGATCACTTGTCTCACTGGCTAAAGTAGTTTTGGATAGTCATACAGCCCTTAATTACCTATGTGCTGAACAAGATGTTTATGCAATAGCAAACACCACCTGTTGCATATAGATAACTGCTTCCTCTGAAGCAGTAGAAAACCCCAAATTTATAAAATTAGGGAACAATTATATTGACTACAACAAATTCCGCCTGCAGATTGTCCACCTGACAATCTATGGTCTTCTGATCTCTTAGGCTGGTTATCTTTGGGCTTGGGCTCCTGGTTTAGCAGTACTACACAAACAGGGTCAATATCCTTCTCCACTTATTTTGTATACTAATTTTTAGGGTTTGTATCTGTTGCCTATCAAACCTTTGTAGAAATGGTGTACTCCAAAGGGTAATACTGGCACAATATTTCAAGATGATCTCCAACACTTGAAATCGTAAGATAAACTTTTGATGGGAAATGCCTAAAGAGTCTTCTATCCTATCCTCTCAATGGTTTCCAACCTGTGCATTTCCGTCCAACGTGGGACACGGCACCCAGAAAAGGTCCTGGCTGGCACCAAGGGACAAAAATGATTCTAATAAGAAACAGATGACCTCACTCTTGATCAGTACCGCTTTAAAGAAAGATCTTTATCAAAGCAAGTTAATGTGAAAATATATTAGGGAAACCTGAAGTAAAACTGGAGTGGGAGAGCCATGAAAGTAGGGCTCTCACAAACTTATCACTCATCTTAGCTTGCACAGTCCAGCAGGAAGAAAGAAGATGGCTTTTTGGTGCCAATAGCCAGCTGCCCTTGCTTACAACCAATGAGAAGCCACCACCACTTCAGCTGTCATTTACCTCCAATGAACTTTTGTCCAAAATAACCTCTCCCAACTTCCTCTTTTCCTCTATAAACGGAAGCTCTCTTCTGTTCTCTGGACTTGCCTATGGTTCACCATGGTTGGTTTGTCCCGAATTGCCATTCTTGAATAAACTCGAGTTCGCTAGCTGAATTGCTAACCTTTTTCTTTCAGAAAAATGACAAGCCTATAAAGTTTATTCATAGACTAGTATGCTTGGGTTGCTTATACTACATATGAATATATGTGTTAAGACCTAAGTGTAACTGAAAACCATTAATTTGGAAGATACACATGCCCGATGTTGATCTAGATAGGTAAAATACAATCTTTTTTTGTACCAACATAAAAGATTAACAGACTAAAGGGAGCAATCATCTCAATATTCCTATATTCTTTTTTTTTTAAAGGTTTTATTTATTTATTCATAGACACAGAGAGAGAGAGGCAGAGACACAGGCAGAGGGAGAAGCAGGCTTCATGCAGGGAGCCCGATGTGGGACTCGATCCCGGGTCTCCAGGATCACACCCCAGGCTGCAGGCGGCGCCAAACCGCTGCGCCACCGGGGCTGCCTAATATTCCTATATTCACTTTACACACTTAGTATATCCACTTTTGTGAATACACCTGCAAGGATATTTTATAATAATTATGTAATGTCACAAAAGATGAAAACATGCAAGTTTCTTGTAGCCTTTTACATTTCTGAAACTACTGTTTACATGTTCAGACATGGACATAGATGCACTCACCACTATACAAACGAATATCCATTTTTATATACTTATGCAAATATCCATTCACAAATATCCATTTGGCAGCACAATAGTTGGGATATATATAATAAAAAGTGACTAAACTAATAATGCTATTTATTAAATTAGTATTTATTAAACACACATCCAAATTCATAGGATTATTAAGGATGAAGCCAGCTATGATTTACACCCAGGGATTATCTGCTTGCTCACTCTGAACTCACATGAATCCCCATAGTGGCAATTCTTGAACAGGCCTCACAGGAATATTGAGAGAAGATAATATGATTGATTAGTATTCAAAACGGGGGTGGGGGGTGGGGGTGGGAGTGGAAAATGCATCCAAAGGGGGAAGCAGTACCAGTTAAATCGGAAAAGACAAAGAGACTGAAGAGTAGCTTTTACGTTTTTTTCCGAACTTCATTTTCATGACATGCTGAACGTCACAAACACAGTGATAAGTCATATAAAACGATCATTTTATATTATTTTGAATAGTTTATATGATAACTTGGTGGAAAGAGATCAGCAAACAAGGACAGTCCTCTTTTTAAAAAAATCCCCAAAGCCATTGTTTTAACTAAGAAGACCTGGGGTGGGGATCCCTGGGTGGCTCAGCGGTTTGGCGCCTGCCTTTGGCCCAGGGCGCCATCCTGGAGTCCCGCATCGGGCTCCCAGCGTGGAGCCTGCTTCTCCCTCTGCCTGTGTCTCTACCTCTCTCTCTCTGTGTCTATCATGAATGAATGAATAAATAAATAATCTTAAAAAAAAAAAAAAAAGACCTGGGGCAAGTGGCCTACAAAGATCCAGGATTAGATAACAGAGTAAAGAGAAAAGGCTTTGTCACTTTCAGGTGGTAGGAATAAAGGTTACCTTCTTTCAAACCCTAGTTCAGCTATTAAAGTTACATGTGTACCTTCCTTACATTGTTTTCTATTATAATCTCCTCCAAGGCAGAGCTCCCCTGCACCCCCTTTTTACTGTCTTAAAATTACCCAGTAATTGGCATAGTAACCTGCATAGAGTATATTTATTAAATTATTAACTGAAAGACTATAGTACATGAATGATACCGAATGCTTCCTATGCACTGAGCACATAGGGACTAAAGATAGAAAAAAGCAATGGAAAAAATGGATGAAAAAAACTTAAAATTCTTGCCCCTATGGAACTCACATTGTAGTGGAACAAAATAATGCATCCATTTAAACATTTATCATGGGATTTTCATATATATTAAATGATTTCTTTCTCAGAATGCCTCCTCCCTCAACCCTAGTTAAAAACAGACCACTACAAGTAAGCAATTTCCTACAAAGTGGAAACCTCGGAGATAGAAGTGCTGGTGACTGCACCCACACACAACTTAGAAATGCAGAGAAGGTAACAGAAAGTCCGTTTTCGATATAAACATATACTATGCTCCCCGGATGCTAAATCGCATTATTAGGTGGATTTCTCAACAATTCACAATCATTTCCTTAAGGTTAATGTCCTTTAAAACCTAGAGCTCAAAGAATCAAACATTAAATTTAACCATATAAGGTAATCAAAGGGAAAATAAAACTTGTTACAGTATTGAAAATTCTAAAGACATAATTTAGTAATTCAATAAGGAAAATATCCTAAGTGGATTTTTTTCTTTTATCTCTTTTGAATGACAACCTTGGGGTTAGGTGTTAACATGCTGTCAAAGTATTTTCAAAAGCATTATTTCAAGGTTTTATTCACCTGAATGACTTTCAATTATGAATTACTACTTGATTTCACAACGGGAAAGTGATCTGTAACTTATTTACGGCGGATTCAGCATCTCTAAGCCTCGATCTAGGGGAACGAAAGGACATCAATCACAGGCACTTCTCATTCCTGTTTTTCCTGGATCCCAGTTAGGGCGGCCTCTGTCGCTAGGAGTCACACTTCTGGCCACTTTGCCTTCTCCATTCTCAAAAATTTCAGTCGTTTTCCAGCCACTGCAGGATGCGGGTACTGCTTCTCACGTTTAATAACGAATTTTGTGGTTGGCGATTATTAGGAAATCGACAATAGGTGAAAGAAGCAAACAAAAACTGAAGTCACAAAATTACAGGCCTCACAATAAAAATCGTCCCTATCGTTTACGCACCGACTACTGGGCCTTGCACCCATCGCCTCATCTCTTCTCGGGTCGCTCGGCACCTCAGGCTCGCCCCGCGGCCCGGCCGCCCTCAGAGCGACGACGTCCGTGGAGTTGGCGACCGGGCTTCGGGGGCGTTTTGGCCCACAACGTGAAGCAAACCCCAGACTACCATTTCACATTCTCACTTTACTTTAAAAACTCTTCAAACGTCGTTTATTCTCTGATATCTTCAAAATTACTCTCCACAAAATGAACGCTCGGAATCTAACAAATGCAAAGCGCTTGCCCCGGTGAAGCGCGGCACGCACCGAGTGTGAGGCGCGAGATAGGAGACCTTCGGCGGGGGGCGGCCGGGTCACCAGCGAGGTCGCAGATCCGCCCGGCGCGGCGGAGCCCGCCCGCACCCCCGGAAGCCGCGCGGCGTTCCCGGGCCTTAGCAGGCGGCCGCGGAGGGCGAGCCCGGGTCCCCCCCCAGCCGGCGCAGCTTCGTCATAAACACGCCAGGAAGAGACAAGAAGCGCGGCCGCGGGGAAGGATCATACAACCGGTAGACGAAGCCCACCCGCCACTGGACCGGTCCCCCAGGCGACAGCCTTCGGGGCGCCAACACTCACCGGTGGCCTCAGGATCGCGACTACAACTCCCAGAAGGCCGCGCGCCCGACGCAGCAGCGCCCCTCCCAGAATGCAGCGGGGCGGGGGCCCCGTCCCTCCTCCCTTGTCCGCTCCGCCCGCCTCTCCGCCCTGCGTACCCGGGGGGGACCCGAGGTAGGGTGCGGGAGGGGACCGCCGGCCCTCGGCGTGCTCCGTCAGACGTCGGAGGGGGCGGGGGAGGGGGACGGGGCGGGGGAGCAGGGGAGGACGGAGGGGAGGGGACAGGGGAGGGGTGGGTAAATAGTGGGCCAGGCAGGAAGATGGCGGCCGCAGCGGAGGTGTGAGTGGAGCGGGGCTCTGGCTGGGCTTTCTCTTCCCGTCTTTCCTGTTCCTTTTCTGTTGGAGGCCGGCACCGAAGGGGCTGCGTTCGGGTGGTGGCGCCGGGCGCAGCGCAGGGGCCACGGCGGCGGCCGACGGCTGGAAGGGCAGGCTTCCCTCGCCGCTCGTCCTCCTTCCCCGGTCCGCTCGGTGTCAGGCGCGGCGGCGGCGGCGCGGCGGCCGGACTTCGTGCCCCCTGCGGCCCCCCCCCGCGCCGGAGCGGGCACTCCTCCCTTCCCCGCCCCCCGGGCCCTCACCCCGGCTCCTGGGCGCTTCCTCCGGCGCGGCTCGGGGAGCGGGGGCTGGTCTCCCGCTCGGCTGTCGCGCCTCCATGTCGGATAACCAGAGCTGGAACTCGTCGGGCTCGGAGGAGGATCCGGAGACGGAGTCCGGGCCGCCCGTGGAGCGCTGCGGAGTCCTCAGCAAGGTGAGCCGCCCGTGAGGACCGGGGGCCAGCGGCTCAGCCCTCACCTGCCGCGAGGCGAGGCGAGGCGAGGCGAGGCGCGGCGCCGCGCCGAGGGCGTGGGGTGGGGTGGGGCCGGGCTGCCCCGGGGTGCGGGGGTGCGGGTGCGCGGAGGAGGGGCTCGGTGGCGGCGGCGAGCGCTAGGGAGGCTTCGGCTCAGGAGCTGGACTCGGCACGTCCGTCGGGCGCGGGAACCGGGCTGGGCGGCAGAGCTGTGGGAGCTTGCCCGCCGGCGGTGGGGAGGGGTCTCAGGGACACTTCGGTGCTGCTCTCCGCAGTCTTTCCCCCAGTTCAAAAGAGAGCTGTTGGCTTGTCACGTGACGGGTGCAAGAAACACACGGTAACAGGAACAGATCGGAGCAGAGGCTGACCTTTAGTCCAGGAAGAAGAGCGCTGTTAATAATAAAATATTCTTGCCGTCACAGGGCCAGAGTGAGGAAAACCCTTCTTACCTTTCCTGAAGGTTTAAAGAAAACACCCTTTTTCAAAATTTTAGCAAAGCACATAGTTGTAGGACTGGCTGTGAAGGCTAATTAGTTAAAATGGATGAGGCCCTTTTTTAAGAGAAGATGGGTGATTTATTTCTTTTGATAGTACATGGTTTGGGGCTTGTTTGTTCGTTTAGAGTTTTAGCTAAGAGAGGATTCCACATTCTCCTTTTTTACTTCCTTGTTCCTTTCTGTTAAAATTTTAGAAATGGCCAGTCCTTCAGCAAGCTGGTCATAAGATTCGAGATCATGTGCAGCCACTGGCTATTAAGAAACCACCCTGCTTCCAGTACATGTACTTTGGCTAAGCATTTGGATCTTTATTGTGGAGTTGTTTCATATTAGGTTTTCCTGTTATCTATTCAAGGCTGGTGAGAAAGGCGTTAGGTAAAACATAAGTGCCACAACCAAGACCTGCGAGTGTTAACGTTTATTTACACAGAAGAATCATGATGTGTGTTGATACTGGGATCATTGGAATTTCAGTGAAAGGCTTTCCGTAAAGCGAAGGTCGAAGCTCCCTCGGGTTCCTTTAGATTAAATGTGTCTTGTAGTTTTGGAGTCTGTGTTGAACACTTTGTGTCGTAGGTATACGTTTTCAGGTGGAATTTCAAGTGTGTTCTTCTTAATTCTGATAGACTGATCACTTTTCTCATTAAATGAGAAGTAAACATACAAATTAGTATTCTGGTGGTGCTGAGTATTTTACAAAATAGGCTGACCTTTTGACCTACTTGATATTACTATTTTGGAGGGTTGAGGAGTGACTAGTGGAAAGAGTCCTCAGTGCCCTGAGTATTCATGGTTTGCAGAGCAGTATAGTAGAGACAATGTTCTATGACAAAGTATGGAAAATCATCTCCTTGATATTTAAATGTCAAGAAATGTACTTTTTGATCGATTCTATGATGGTTGAATAACTTTTATGTTGCTGCATACATAGAATTAACAGGAATAGTTTTTGGTATTTTGTTAACAGCAATGAAGGAAATTCCCCTGAAATATAACAGTGCATTGTTATACATAATGATTTCTGGAAGCTTTTTAATCAAGAATATTTTATATTGAATCCATGTTTTAAAATTTAAAGTACATATATATTTTGATCTGTTTGTATTCACCTGGTAATTTATACAAGAGTTAAAACTCAGCCTCTGTTCTTTTTCTTCAATTGAGTAATGTAGATAAGTCTCAGTACTAATGTGTTTTGTTTCTGCCCGTCCAAAACGGACTGAATTTGGAATGGGGGGAGGTGATAAACTTACTAGAAATATACCGGTCCAAAAAAAGGAAAGTTGTTTTTTCCTATATGGTAATTTAAAATACATGGAAATACCTATGAAGCATATTTTCTGTGGAATCACTTCTTAAGCATGGAAGTTCCACAAATTCTGGATAGACAATAATTCTAGGTGATTGATAACAAATATCAGGATGGATATTGATGGGAAGAGAGTCATGCCTTGGTGGGACTTGAGAACAACTAAATCTGGATAAAATAAATCTCAACAAGTTTCTTGTGGATTCTCTCCATCCTTCAAGGTTTACCTTATCTTGTATTTCTCCGCACACCTGTTAGCTGAAATTCTGTCTTTAGAGTTCTTTTTTTTTTTTTTTAAGGTATTATATATTTATTTGAGAGAGCGAGAGAGACCGCATGAGCAGGGGGAGTGGCAGAGGGAGAGGGAGAAGCAAACTCCCCACTGAGCAGGGAGCCTGACATGATGTTCCATCCCAGGATCCTGGAATCATGACCTGAGCCTAAGGCAGCTGCTTAACAAACTGAGCCACCCAGGTGCCCCCATCTTTAAAGCTTGTTTAAAACACTATTCTTACTGTGAAGCCTTTTCTTATTTTGCCAATCATTCCATAGTGCCTTCCTTTAAGTTCCCATAGTATTTTATTCGTAACTTGTTCTGAATCTTACTCTAAATGTATTGTTTTCCTTTTGAAATTATGCTTGCTGGACTATTGGGAACAGAAATCTTTGATTCTGCTTCTGTGTTTAGCATATTGCTTTATCTCTGTTAGATAGAGGGAATAGAGGGAATGTTATGAGAAAGGCAAAAATCTGCCTTCTAGGAGAAGCTAACATTTACTGAATAAAGGTCTGGAAGTTTATGTAACTTATTGGGTCCTCTATAAGAAAAAAATATGGGAACGCCTGGGTGGCTCAGCAGTTGAGTGCCTGCCTCCCTTTCGGCTCAGGGAGTGATCCTGGGGTCCCGGGATCAGGTCTCGCATCGGGCTCCCTACATGGAGCCTGCTTCTCCCTCTACCTGTGTCTCTGCCTCTATCTCTCTTTCTCTCTCTCTCTGTCTCTCATGAATAAATAAAATCTTTAAAAATATATATAAAATTATAGACACAATTGTCGGTACCCATTCTATCACTTTGCAAGAGGTCTGTTCTAGTGAACTGCAACTGAAGGTTAAACTTCATTGGTTCTGCATAACTCTGTCCTCAACTGAGAAAATACTATGTGCCTGGCAGTCTTCTAAATCTATCCTTTTTTAATCTTGACAACTTTAAAAGTTGGAGTTTGACAGAGAAACAGAGAATAAGTCACTTGACCACAGTCACACAGTTACTAGTCCTCTGAGGGGCAGTAATTGGAAATGAGATAGGATTAAGATCTGGAGATCCGAGAAGTTTGTGTTACAGGCAATGAGGAATTGTCCGTGTAAATTTTGGAGCTAGAGATTCAGTGAGATTACTATGTAAGATAAGTAAGCCAATGTGCTTAATAAGTAAATAAGATTATGTAAATTATGAAAGAAAATGCAGAAGATACTAGAGGTAAGGTGGTTAAGCCTTCTCAGTAGTCTAGTAACCTGATAATTTGATTGGATTAATTGAAAATAGAGAACAGTCAAATTTAAGGGCTTAATATGAAGGAAAGATGAATAGGAGTTGATGACAGGCTATAAAGATTGAAAGGAACAGTATCTTTTATAAATATAGTAGAAGTATTCATGATTGTTTTTCAGCCATTCAAATGACAAGCAAAGAAAGTAAAGCTTGGAAAAGTTAACTTGTCAAAACTCGTTACACAACTAATGGCGTTTTCTCGTGTGAAGGATGGTTTGATGTTTTTGAGAGACTTACCTGATTTTGTATGCACTAACTACTCTGTCCATACAATACAGGAACACTCAGCCAGGTCTGAATCTGAATGACTGCAGAAATACCAGTATAGCAAAAGAAATAGGAACATAGGGAGCCAAGTACACCTTAGAGGAGGAGATGAATTCAGTTTTGTATGTAACCATCATTGTTTGAGTCAAGGTGTAAGTGGTGGTAAGTTAAGGGAGTTAGAAATAAGGAAATGGGGGCGCCTGGGTGCTCAGTCGAGCCTCTGCCTTCGGCTCCGGTCATGAACCCCGGTGTCCTGGGATGGAGCCCCGGTCCTGGGGTGGAGCCCCACATTGGCCTCCCTGCCCAGTGGGGAGCCTGTTTCTCCCTCTCCCCTACTCTTGTGCTCTCTCAGTCAATATCTCTGTATCTTTCTCTCAAATAAATAAATAAAATCTTGTGAAAGAAAGAAAGAAAGGAAGGAAGGAAGAAAAGAAAGAAGAAAATGGTGATTAGTGAGCTCTTAGAAAAGAAAGTTAAATTGCCAGCATGGATGAGCTCTCAGGGAGGGGTTATAATGATGGGTCTTTGAAGATTTAAGAGCTGAACTGTCTTAAACGTGCTGAGTAGGGAATAGAAAAGTAAAGATTTCTCAATGGGTACAGAGCATGAGCCAGTGCAGTATATTTTTGAAAATCCATTTTGAATTAGTTTTTGGCAGATAATGTTGGAATTAGATAGTTTTTGGAATTGTCTATACATACATAAAACCCCAAGAGCATAAAAATATGCGAAATCAAAAATTCCAATAGAGGTTACATTTCTGCCTTTGCAAGTTAATTGATTGTGATCTGCAACGTGTAACAAGACTTCAGCAACACAGAAACCATTTATAGGCACTGGAAACCGATAATCCAAGTATGTTTTTGAAAACCATTTTTTTTTATAGTTATGTAGTTACTGTTGGATTTAAAAAATAGATCTTAAAAGAAACTTGGAAAATGAATTAACTTTTAAATATGTAGTATTGAGTTCTTTTTTGTTTTTGTTTTTTTTGTTTGTTTGTTTTTGTAGTATTGAGTTCTGAGGAGTAAAAAGTAAAGTTGATGTAGACTTATTAAACATTAAGGGTCTAGTACTTTTGCTTGGATGTAGTTAAAAATACGTGTTCATATAGGAACAACTTAAAAGTAAAATTTTGCCATGATTAGCTTCATACTTCTTATGTTTTCAAAGCTTTATGCAATACCTGCCTTAGAGAATGAGAGGCTATATAAGCAAACTTACTTTCCTATTGAATATGTTAATTATGGCAGGGACCAAAACAATCTAAGGGTCATGAAGTTGGTGAGAAAAGAGTGAACACACACACAAAAAAAGCAGAATTTTTAACTGAAATCTGCTCCTGTTTTATTCCTCAATTGTTAAAGGGAAGAAAATGTATTATTTTGTAAAAACTGAAAATTATACAATCTAGAAAATCTCAGCTTCTCATTTTTTATAATCATTTTTACTGTTTATAATTAAGTCAGAACTTTCCACATTTTGGTTTTAAAATTAGATTGATAGCTGTTTCAGAAAGTTTGGATTTCTAAAATACTGACTTTTATATTTTGTTTTCCTTTTCCCTCCCCGCCACCCCCCCCCCCCTTACCTCCAGTGGACAAACTACATTCATGGGTGGCAGGACCGTTGGGTAGTTTTAAAAAATAATACTCTGAGTTACTACAAATCTGAAGACGAGACAGAGTATGGCTGCAGAGGATCCATCTGTCTTAGCAAGGCTGTCATCACAGTAAGTTCCTCTTCTTCCTTCAACAAGTATTTATTGAGCATCAGCTATGTACTAGGAACTTGGGATAGATCTGTGAATAAGAGAGATAAAGATCTTTGCCTTTGTGCAGTATAGAGTCCAGTATTTCTTTCCCTAAAGCTATTTTAGAGTGTTTATTGCTAGATATTATTTTATAAAGACAGTATTTATCTAGTTATAGTAAGTAAGCTCTTAATAGATTCAGAGAAAAAAGGTATTTGAAGACTTCATATCTGATGAGATCAGGACAGTTATTTGGCAGGTTACTGAAAAAGCAGAAAACTAAAAAAAATGTATCTTAACATTTAAAAACTTTAACTTAAAATATATAAATCTGTATTCATTGCCAACTTTTTGATGTAATGCTAACACCATCTCTTTGAACGTGCAATTGAGAGAAGTTGTTCTTGTAAACTATGTCCATGATGCATGATTTGCAGTTTCCAGTTTTGATTTCTCTAAAGTGGAATAAAAGCTAAAGATAGTTTTGAAAAACCCTAAGTATAGGTTTTTCTGACTTTTTTATGTTTTCCTTAATATTTTACAGATGTTTCACCTTTGTCTAATTCAATACCTTTTTAAAGAATGACTCACTTTTATTGAGTCATTCTACTTAGTTTGCATTCAGTTTAGTTTACATAGAAACAATCCTTTTTGCACTTGTATTCTGTAGATGTACGTAATATTAATTATGTAAAGACCGCCACGGGTAAACTGGCATAAACAGGGTTGGGAACCACCAACTGATTTGTTAAACATAACCTGTGGGATCAGAAGTGGCTAAATATACTAAAAATAGCATGCAAGTTGAGAGTACTCAGTGTGCCATGGCATATTTAATGAAAGAACAAAAAAGGTGTTGGCTAAAGCAGGTCAGTTAAATGGAGGTCAATTAAGGGTGCTCTTGTACTGAAAATCTGGAAATGGGTATGTTAAAACCTAATCATAGATTTTACTGATGCAGTCATAGAGAATTCACATTACGAAAGAAATTATATTGCTTGTAAAAGTAAAAAGTATACTTTAAATCTGTGTTGATTTCTTAATCTGAGTTACATAGGTTTATGTTACACATTTGAGGAAAATCTTACCGTATTTTCCTTTTTTTTTTTTTCGTACATTCTGCCCCTTATGTATATTCAGAGTTTGGAAAAACACATAGTTGAATATTGAGTTGGAAAAACTTGCAGAGGAATTGTTTGTAAGTGTTAAGAATGAAACTTCTACTCTCTATTTTTGAGATCAGTTTTAAATAAATATTAATTTAAAAAAATTTTAAAGAAAGTTTGAACATAAAAGCTCAGTATTTTTTTTGACTTGTATATTGTACATTATGGTGCATCTTGAATTTGTGTATAGTTTTGTATTTGGGGGTTTTATTTCCCTTGAGATAGATCATTATGCTAGAGGACAGAATAGTGAATAGGAACATGTTTTATAATCTTGAAGTGTCTGTCTTTGATTCTTCATTTCCTTCCTTTTGCATATCGTCAGATGCTTTTTAGTTACTATGTTTGACTCTTGAAAATATGTTGTTGGTTGATGTGAAAATGGGGTGAATGAAATTTTTATTGTTTACTAAATAGTATTCCTAGAGTACTGTTATGTTATTTTCATTTATTTATTTATTTATTCATTCATGAGAGAGAGAGAGAGGCAGAGGCAGAGACACAGGTAGAGGGAGAAGCAGGCTCCATGCAGGGAGCCTGATGCGGGACTCAGTCCGGGGTCCCCAGGATCACGCCCTGGGCCAAAGGCAGGCCCCAAACCGCTGAGCCACCCAGGGATCTCCAAATTTTTGTATACTCTTATTGACCTTTTCCTTTCTGGCTTCTGCATTTAGTTATGTTTAGATACTATTTCCCACTTCAAAAACTATAATAGCTATGTTTTCATCTAAAATTTACATGTAATTCTTATTCCTGTAGGAGTTAGTCTAAGAAGTGATGTGGGAATTTAGCTTTTTATTGTTTATCAAATGACTGTGTATTCTGTAGCCATTAATTAAATAATTTAGCTTTTCTCTATTGGCTTCAAATGCCATCTTCATTATATATTGCTTTCCTGCATGTATTTGAGATTGTTTTTGCCCGGTCTTCTGTTAACTTGGTTTGTGTATTCCTTTTCTTTGTAGCATGTTTAAAATTATATTACTAATATTTCATCAACGAACATTTCATGATCTTTTCATGAAGATAAAAGAAGTGGTTTCTTTGCATTTACTGAGCTAAGATGTTTTGGGAATTAGGTAGGTAGAGGTATTTGGTACAATGAAAGTAGTAATGTCTTTTGAATTGGTTTGCCAAGTGTCTGTAGTCCTAGCTCACCTTAGGTATCTGGCTTTGTGTACCTGAAACTGTAGGACTTCTTTAATTACCAAATGAATGGAATTCCTATTATTCTTGTAGGTTGGCTATTTGGAGATATATCCACCAGTTTCATGATTTAATATTTTCAGAAGGAAAACTGCAAGGTAATGAAAATGTTGTTAGATTTTTAAAAATTAAAAATTACTCTTAGGTAAGTAGGGGTTGAAGGAGAAGTTGGAAGATCCTGGCAAAATTAAAGAAGCTAATAGAGATCGTAAAAGCAAAGGAGAGAAGTGTTCAAAACTAAAGAAAACTATAAAACCAAACAAAAAATTTTTAAAGTGCCAAATAAAGACTAATCAGATCCAAAAGGTTTTTAAGGTGGAATTATAGTAAGAAATTATGGTACAGAATAATGTTCAGCAAATTGGATATCTCCCAAATGAGTAGTGTGCCATAAATAATCATTATACAAGGAACTCTAATGAGAAATTTAAGGAGTTGTCCTTTTATCAAGTACATGATTTTGCTATATTGAACTGGCAGAAAGAGGAAGGTATATGCAACAAGTAAAAAAGCATTAGATAGGTACTAGTTGATAATTCTCATTTGAGGAGCATTTGCCAATGAATTTCTGAAGAAATTAGAATCTTAGACTACTAAGATTTATGCTTTGAAAAACTAGTATCTGTTAGTTCTTTTGTAAATACTATCTTCTATCTTTAGATACCTTGAATGTAACTCGAATAATATAACTTAAATAATTCAAATATAATAAGTATTTAAAATATTTGGTAAAAGTTTCTATAAGTGGAAAAATATAAAAAAGGATACTTGTTGAAATGTAGGACCCAGAATGTTGAAATAATTTACTCAAAACTCTACAATTACAGAATATAATTAGTTTGCTAGGCTTACCATAACAAAGTACCATATACTGGGTGGCTTAAACAAAAATTTATTGTCTCAGATCTGGAGACTAAAAGTCAGATCACGGTGTAATCAGGGTTAGTTCCTTCTGTTGCTTTTGGTGGTCTGCCGGCAATCTGACATTCTGGTGCTTATAGATGGATTACTCCGATGTTTGCATTCTTGTTCACATAACGTTCTCTCCATGGGCATATTCATATCCGAATTTCCCGAATTTTTCGTAAGGACACCAGTCATATTGAATTAGGGGTCTGTTCTATTCCAGTGTGACCTCATCCTAACTAATTACGTCTCTGTTTCCCTGTTTCCAAATAAAGTCACAATCTGAGGTATGCAGGATTAAGTCTTCAGCATATATACGTTTTGAGCACATAATTCAACCCATAACACTAAATATCTGAGTTAGGACTACAACCCAAGTCTCCTGATTCTCATCTGGTGTTATCACACGTCACTGAGCATAGGAAAAAAAAAATAATACATTTTATTTTGTGTAAGACTTGCAAGAACATGCCTGTTAAATATTTATGAAGCCATTCTTTAAGATTTGTAATTTACTATTATTGCCTTCTGTTAAGTCTCCAATAAATATAGTCTGCATTTTAGCATTGAAGTTTTCATAAAGTAAGAAATATACATAATTTTCTAGATTTGCCTGCTTAAAACAGTTAGCAAGAGGCTTATTTTCTTAGTTTTCCTGAAGGTCTTTTAAGCTTCACATACACTAGTTTTTATTTAGTATTTTTATTTAGCATTATATCTTAATTTCCAAAATGCTTAACATTTCATACATGGGCTCTGAAGTCAACCCTGGGCATCTAGACTCTACCACCAGAGGTACCTTTGGCTAGATTACTAACTTTCTCTGAGTTTCACCTTCCTTAACTGGTTAACAATGGGGGATGTCTTGAAGTATGAATTACTTATGTGTGTTAAACAGAATAACTTATGGGATGCCCTGGTGGCTCAGTGGATGAGCATCTGTCTTCGGCTCAGGGCGTGATCCCAGAGTCCCGGGATCGAGTCCCCTATCGGGCTCCTTGCATGGAGCCTGCTTCTCCCTTTGCCTAATGTCTCTGCCTCTATCTCTTTGTGTCTCTCATGAATAAATAAATATAATCTATTTTTTTAAAAGTCATGTCATACCTTCTTAAAACTCAGATTTATATAGATATAATTTACGTCCAGTAAAATTCACCCCTTTTAAGTGTATAGTTATAGCTTTCATAAATGTATACAATGATGTAATTGCTACCACAATCAGGATATAGACAGTTTATATTACCCCAGAAGGTTCTCTCCTGCCTCTTTGTAGTCAATTACCTCTTCATCCTTGACCTGTGGAAACTGTTCTTGTAGTTTTGCGTTTCCCAGAATGTTATATAAATGGAGTCATACAGTGTGAAGCTTTTTGTGTTTGGCTTTTCATGCAGCATAATGTTATTTAGAGCCATCCATGTTGCATTTATCCCTAACTTGTTCCTTTGATTACTGAGTTTAATTCCCTTGTATAGATGCACACAGTTGTTTATCCTTCACCATTGAGAGGTATGTGTTTGTATCCAGATTTAGGCTACCATTAGTAAGGTTGCTGTAAATATTCATGTGCAGCTGTTTGTGTAAACTTGTGCTTTTATTTCTCCTGGGTAGATAACTAGGAATGAGATTGCTGGGTCATACAGTAAATTGTATGTTTAACTTTATAGGAAACTGCCAAATTCTTTTCCAAAGTGGCAATACCATTTTATTTTCCTACCAATAATGTATGAGAATTCCAGTTCATCATTTTTGTCAGGACTTTTTTTTTTTTTTTTACCACTCTAGTAGCTTTGTAGTGATCTTTGTTGTTTCAGCTTACATTTCCATAATGACTAATAATGTTTTGCATCTTTTTCTCTGCTTTTTATTTGTATCTCTTTGGTGATATGTCAGTTCAAATCTTTGTTTCTGTTTGTCTTCTTAATGTTGAGTTATGAAAGGTCTTTGTTTTTGGCAAATACTTTCTCCTAACAGGCTGATTTTTGTCACTATCATCAGAAAATCAATTACCATTTAAAACATATCTAAATGTATATTTTGCAGACTTTTTGCTCTGAATTCCTAGGGACCCTTGAAGGCTATTTATTTCCCAGTATAGTTTACAAGGATACCAGCACTCTTATTAAGTTTTTAAAATTATTTGTACATTATTTGTACAGAGGTAACATTTCTCACATTTTTTTAAATTCTTATTTTTTCGTTTGGCTGTACAGTGGTACCCTCTCTCTTAAGTAAAGCAACAAAGCTTTAGATTTAAAATTACCTGCTTAAAACTTATCATGTAGTGAATTCACTGGTATTGCTGTTGAGCTTCTTTGGAGTAAGTGGTGTGTATGCTGACCTTTGTTGTTTCTCCACTAAAGGAAGGAAACCATGGCTGATAAAGAATGCTATGTTCTCTTGGTCCCCCAAGAATATATATTATCCAACAGTTATTTCTTTTAAAAATGTATTTCTTTTAAAAATGTAGTGTGGATTAAAGAGGATTAAAGTGACTTAAAAAAGAGAAAGATCAAGTATAAACTGATCATAAGGAACCAAGAGGCCAAGAAGCCATTATTAGTTGAAGTTCATCCAGAAATTAAGGTGGTCTTTAAAATAATAATATATTGAGGGCAGGAGACAGGGTTGGGTGATGATTCTTGAAACTTAAAAATAAACCCATTTTCGTGAAGTGAAGTTTTCTCCTTTTGTGAAAGTTGTCAGTTAGTTTCATTTGACTTAAAACATTAGGAAATCTATCCTAGGAAAGATGCATATATACCTTTATCTCCTTGCCCATAGTCAGTGGGTTAAACTAAAAAGGGAGAACTGGGGATCCCTGGGTGGCGCAGCGGTTTGGCGCCTGCCTTTGGCCCAGGGCGTGATCCTGGAGACCCGGGATCGAGTCCCACGTCGGGCTCCCGGTGCATGGAGCCTGCTTCTCCCTCTGCCTATGTCTCTGCCTCTCTCTCTCTCTCTCTCTCTCTCTCTCTCTCTCTCTGACTATCATAAATAAATAAAAATAAAAAAAATAAAAAGGGAGAACTGGAGAGGAGACAATAGAAGAGAATATTTTAGAAGCTGGAAAACAGATGAACAAGTGCTAAGTGAGTTAATACATCATGGAAACCCAAATCCTAAGTTATCAGTTGGGAA
Organism: Canis lupus dingo; assembly: GCF_003254725.2. NCBI lineage: Eukaryota > Metazoa > Chordata > Mammalia > Carnivora > Canidae > Canis > Canis lupus. Next base: position 30,773,272 of record NC_064245.1, read on the forward strand.
ACAGAACTAGATTTATATTGCAATCATATAATACTTTTGCAGTACCCGATACCTCTTGAAATAAGAATTTGGATGTGAAAGTTGTGAAAAATAAGGAGGATACACAGGGTATCAGTTTAAGAAGCAGTCACATCCCCAGATTCTTCTCTCCCAAATCTGTGCAGTTGGGTCGTTGACCAAACCCTGCACTAACCTGGTGTAGATGAGAGATTTATTATATAGAGACAATAAAATAGTGGTTTCTGACCTGGAGAGTGGGGAAGTAAGCATTAGAAACAATTGAAAGCAAGGAGTGATACGAAATACAGGTAGTTTAGGGGAAGTGTGCGAAGTGAATGGCTCCCCATACACTAGGTGACATACTTTCGTACTGAGGGCAGGAGATTGCTGGGGACTTCTAGAGAATCTGATCAGTCCAAGAAGAAAGACCTAAAGATAACATCAGAGCTTCTTCAGCAAAGTAGCCCAACTGGATTAGCCAGCAGTGAAGCTCCTCATCCTTGATAAACTGCTCATACATAACATTACAGGTTCCAGTCAGTTTTGTGGTCCCCCAGCTCTTAAAAATGGACAGTCAAGGACCAGTTTGAAGATTTGCAGTATGAAAGAGAGCAAGAAAAAAAAATCTCTTCTGCAAAAAAGAGATTTGCAGATAAAAGAGAGCAAGACAAGGCAACAAATTATTCAAATGTTCCACAAAAATAAAGAAGAAAATTTTTCTCTGTATTCTCAGAGATAAGAGCATTTGGAAACATAAAACAAAAATGGAAATGATAAGTATGGTAGCATTGATGAAAAAATCAGAAGGGTTAGAAGATAGAATTTGAAAGGGTTTGAAGATAAAAAAGATAGTGAATGAGAGAAAAGATAAAATTAATGGAATGATTCAAGAATTTTAATATTTGAGCAGTAGAAACTTCAGGAAGAGAGAACAAAGAAGAAAGGAAGCATCAATAAAAGATACAGGAGTATAAAAAATTTTGATTTCAAAAATGTAATGAGTTTACTGAAATGAATGCAAGAAAAAATTTATAGAAAACATTAAAAAATACAAGAAAAATTCATAGTAATAAAAGGACATGAGTTTTGGGTGCCTGGCTAGTGCAGTTGGTTCAGCGTCTAACTCTTGGTCTCCACTCAAGTTGTAAACTCAGGGTCCTAGAATTGTGCCCCACTTGGGGCTCAGCACTCAGCACTGAGTTCTTGGGTTTCTTTCTCTTTCTCTGACTCTCTGCTGCAATCTCTCTTTCTAAAATAAATCTTAAAATGGAAGGGAGGGATGGAGAGAGGACGAGGACAGATGGACACGTGCTTTCACATTGAAAGGATCAAGGAAGGTCAGCGTGAAAAATGAAAAAAAAAAAAGACCCATTGTTAAAGACAAATCATCATACTGAGTAGACCACTGGGAGAAATGAAGATCCTGGATGCTTCCATTGGGGGAAAAAATCACAATGAAGGATAAGGATTCAAAAGGACTATGGACTTCTCAGAATGCTGGAGGCTAAAATGCAATGAGCTGTGCCTTTATTTTTCTGAAGAATTATTTTCAACACTGAATTCTATATCCAGCTAAACCATTAAAGCATAGGGGCAGATAAAAGCATTTAAAAATGTCTCAAAAAATTTCCTTCTTGTGGCTTTTAGAATGTCTTTTTTAGGGACACCTAGGTGGCTCAGTGGTTGAGCACCTGCCTTCAGCCCAGGGACGTGATCCTCGAGTCCTAGGATCCAGTCTCACATTGGTCTTCCTGCATGGAGCCTGCCTCTATCTGACTGTGTCTCTGCCTGTCTCTCTCTCTCTGTCTCATGAATAAATAAATTCTGAAGATAAAATAAATAAAATGTCTTATTTTATATATATATATACATATATATATATATAAAAATACTGATGAAATGATATGTTTAGAATTTGCGTCAGAATAATCCATCTGGAAGGGCTTGAATTAGTGGGAAGTAATAGATGAAATAAGAACGATCAAAAATGTTAATTGTCAGAGCTGGATAGTGGAATATGGGATTTATTATCCTATTTTTTATTTTGTATATGTTTGAAAATTCCAATAATAAGAAGTAAAAAATACTCAAATACACATTCTGCAAAGCTTTTTTTAGAAAATGTGCCCCATCGAAACAAACAAGTATTAAATAAGAAAGAGGAAGATAATAAGGCAGAGGACATAGTTCTCAAAGTGTGATGTCCAGGCCATTAGCATCAAAATCAGCTGTGAACTTGAGAGAAATACAAATTCTCAGGCCCAACCTCAGACCTAATGAGTCAGAAACTCTGGCTATGGGCTTCAGCATTCTGTCTTCAAGTGATTCTGATGCATGCTGAAGTTTGAGAGCTACTTTCCTAAAGCAAGAAAAATAGCTATGCTCAAGTAAAGAATGGAGAGCTCATTCTCTTAACTGCTTGCTCTCTGCACTTGGGTATTTGATCTGACATTTAAATGAATGGAGTCATTATACATGAAAGCGAGGAATTGCTATTAGTTGTGTTGTTGGTGCTAGCCATCTGAATGGACAATGGATGTAAAAGGTTCAGACTTTGGTAATTGTTAAGTGATTGTCTCAGAAACAGAATAGTAATGAATTGAACAGATGAACATGGGTTATATCAACCTGACTGCTGGTCTAACTGGCACTTTGACATTCTCTGCTAACATTGCTCATTGAATTTTCCATTATCTAGAATGTCTTTTCCCTCCTCCATTATCAAAACCCTCTATTTATTCTGGGTCCAAACCAAGCCACAACTTTTCAACAAACCATTCCTCATCTTTTTTTTTCCCCCTCTCTTCTAGTAAAGAATATGGGGTGTATTTTTTTAAAATTTTTATTTATTTATGAGAGAGAGAGAGAGAGAGAGAGAGAGAGAGAGAGGCAGAGACACAGGCAGAGAGAGAAGCAGGCTCCATGCACTGGGAGCCCGACATGGGATTTGATCCCGGGTCTCCAGGATCGCGCCCTGGGCCAAAGGCAGGCGCCAAACCGCTGCGCCACCCAGGGATCCCTATTTTTTTTTTTTTTTAATTTAAATTCAATTTGCCAACATAGAGTATAACACTCAGTGCTTATCCCATCAAGTACCCTCCTTAACTCCCATCACCCAGTTACTTCATCCCCCCATCTTCCTCTCCTTCAGCAACTCTTTGTTTCCCAGACTTAGGAGTCTCTCATGGTTTGTCCTTCTCTCTGATTTTTCCTCCCTCAGTTTCCCTCCTTTCCCTTATTGTCCCTTTCACTATTTCTTATATTCCCCATGTAAGTGAAACCATATGATGATTGTCCTTCTCTGATTGAGCCATTCCTCATCTTTTTGTCCTAACTGTAAGATTTTTTAAAAAAGAAACATGAACTACACAATTGTTAGGCGCTAACAAGAAGGTGTTAGGTAAGGGAATCCCTGGGTGGTTCAGCGGTTTAGCAACTGCCTTCAGCCCAGGGCATAATCTTGGAGTCTGGGGATTGAGTCCTGCATCAGGCTCCTTGTATGGAGTCTGCTTCTCCCTCTGCCTGTGTCTCTGCCCCTCTCTCTGTCTCTCTCTCTCTCTCTCTGTGTCGCCCATGAGTAAATGAATAAAATATATTTTTAAAAAAGGTGTTAGGTATTTTGCATGTTATCTCCTTTAGTCATCATAATTTTCTTCTTCTAGCCTATTACTCTAAATATTTAATCTTTCCATATATGTGCCTTTCTCTTGGTTTTGTGCTTTTGATTTTTATTTCAAGAAGAATAGTAATTGCCCACTTCTATTTCAATGGTGGAAGGATATCCATTGGCCCAGTGGTTCCCAAACTTCAGTGTGCATCTAGAGGCTTATTAAAACAGATTCTTGTTGTATTTGCAAGTTCTATGTAAAAGTGAAACTTTTGAAAGACATGAATATTTTCAAGTTATTAAATTGTTTTTTGCTATTTAGAAGACTTGGAAAGAATCCATTTTAAAAGGTCATCTAAATATGCCTTGATCATAAAGTAATTATAATCATTTAAGTTCTAACACAGTTTTATAACAAGTAATGTTATCATTATACAAATGTATATTCATGGCTCAGCCATCACATAATTTGAATGGAAAGTCCCTTATTGGGTTGTGATTCCCAGTGCCTAGTAAAAGCCTTTCAGTTGAACTATAGCAAATCTTTTTTTTTTTTTTTTTTTTTTTTAAGATTTATTTATCTTAGGAAAGGGGAGGGCAGAAGGAGAGGGAGGAAGAGTCTTAAACAAAGTCCCTGTTGAATGCAGAGCCTGACACAGGGCTTGATCCCACAACCCTGAGATCATGACCTAAGCGGAAACCAAGAATCAGATGGTTAACTGACTACACCACCCAGGCACCCCAATATACCAAAGTTTTATATTTCTCATGTGGATTTGATTTTCACAAATCACCAGAAAGTATTCAGAATTGTTGAACCAGGTAATTGAAGCTTAATAAAGTTTTGTGGGCCACAATATATTTTAGGCAGAGTATAGCATATAGAAGATTTATATTAATTTACTTACCAGAAGTCCTTTCTTTCAGTCTGAAATATTATGGTTTTATTGTACTAGAGAATGTGCTTAGATGCAGAAGTTTGCTTTTTAAGATTCTTGGGACAGGTAGGTGATCTTTTTTTTTTTTTATGGCAAACCATTACCAGTCAGATTCCATTATAACAATTCCACAAGGGATTTATAGACATCATGAGAAAAGATTACAACTTTGGGATCCCTGGGTGGTGCGGTGGGGGATCCCTGGGTGGCGCAGCCGTTTGGCGCCTGCCTTTGGCCCAGGGCGCCATCCTGGAGACCCGGGATCGAATCCCATGTCGGGCTCCTGGTGCATGGAGCCTGCTTCTCCCTCTGCCTGTATCTCTGCCTCTCTCTCTCTGTGTGACTATAAATTTAAATTAAAAAAATTAAAAAAAAAAGATTACAACTTTATTTTCACTAACTTTTAACCAAAATTTTGCATTTTCTTTATTAATGTAGGGAAAAATTACAGTAATATTGTCAGTATTTGTGACTTTTTCACTCAACAAAAATTACAGATACTATCCCATGACATTATTGACATATTGTAGATCTCTCCAAATACTACTATCTGCTACTAGATACTAATTTGTTAGTATAAAGTAACACATATATTTTAGGATACCTGAACTTAAATGTTTTAATCATAAATTTTATGTAATTGGTTTCTTCTAAAATCATATGTATTTTGCTTTACATTTTTAAAAGCATTGTTCCGAGGATTCCGAAGTTTCACCAATTTTGCACAGGAGTACATGAACCCTTGCACCACGGGGCTACACAGAGCATTTTTGTAGGATTAGAATTTTGTTTTGAGTCTATTAATTGATGCCTTCAAATAATTTAAGATGACAGAATTAATATCTAAATTTCTAAAATGAAATGAAGTATTTCAGGCCCAGTGAAAAAAAGAAAATGCATTATGCTATCCTTCTCTGCTGGGCTTCCGACTCTCTTGAATTATAAGGTTTTGTATGATCTGCCTTCTTAAACATTCAGTTCTTTTTCTTTTTCTTTTTTTAAAGATTTTTATTTATTTATTCATGAGAGACATACAGAGAGAGGCAGAGACACAGGCAGAGGGAGAAGCAGGCTCCATGCAGGGAGCCCGACATGGTCTCCAGGATCAGGCCCTAGGCTGAAGGCGGTACTAAACCACTGAGCCACCCGGGCTGCCCGCTAAACTTCATTTCTTACCAGACTCCCTCCTCTCATGATGTCCTCTCCAGTCATACTTTCCTTCCAGTGTCTTATCTAGGCTTACTCTTTCCTGCCACATCTCTTTATATGTGCTTTTCTTGCTGTCTGAACTCTTTCTTTCCTCCTTTGTTCATTCCATTTTATCCTCCTTTTCTTGGCTCAGGTATTACTTCCTTGGAAACCTTCCCTGACCCTATGATTAGATTACGTCCTTTTATTATAGGCTTTCTCATCATGTTGAGATGTATTTCTTCTTCTTCTAATTTATGGCTTGTTAAAGTTTTACATTTCTTGTGTGATGATTTGGTTAGTGTGAGCTCTGCAAAGTTGAGGACCATGCCTGTTCATCCTTACCATTGTATCCTCGGTGCCCCAAATAGTGCTTGTTAAATCATAGGTGTTCATAAATATTTCATTGGTTAGTTGGTTACATGGATAAATAAATGAGTTTTAAATCATGGCTGTCCAATAGAAATATGTGAGTCACAAATACAAGCCACATATGTAACTGAAAAAGGAGAAACAAATGAAGTTGATTTATTATGTCCAAAATATTGTCATCCTAACACACAGTCATAAGAAATTATTACTAGGGTGCCTGGATGGTTCAGTTGGTTAAGCGTCCAACTCTTGATCTTAGCTCAGGTCTTGATTTAAGGGTCATGAGTTTAAGCCTCATGTTGGGTTCCATGCCCAGTGTGGATCCTACTTAAAAATAATTTTAAAAATTTATTACTAAGATATTTTACGTTCTTTGTTTTCTACCAAGTCTTCAAAACCCAGTGTGTATTCTACACTTCTAGCTCATCTTAGTTCAAACTAGCCACATATGACTAATGACTGCTCTGTTGTACAGCACAGGTTTAGATGTCAAAGCATATTGAAAATTAAGAAATTTGGTACTGGTTGCATCATGGTTCACCCTTTACCTAAGGGTTAATATTAAAAGCAGGATTTTGTTTATTCAGAAATTCCCAAAATTGAGGTAAAAATATGAGAGAAAATACCCAGAGAGTGTATCAAGTCAATACTTTAAGTGAAAAAAAATTGCAGCAAATACTGAATACTTATAATTTGCTTTCGTATATATTTTCCTCAATATTTGCATGTTAGGTTTATAAACAGAAAAGGAAAATAGAGTCTTTGGAAAGATGTTATGCAATTGGGGACAGTGAGATTATGCAAACTAACCTTGTCTGGGAACCTTTTCTTAGGTTCTGCTCTCTTAAAGTAAATAACATTTTTATTAAGTGGTTCTTGTTATCTGAGCATCTTTTATTGCAGGATGAGTCTGGAAAGGCTTCTATGGTAAAGTATTACTGTATTTTAATGAGTCTGACCACCAAATTTAAGATGCACCATTATTTTGTATGTTACATTGCCAATTCTAGTTGATACCATTGTAAGACACATCCTTATTTCAAAAATGTAAAATTTGCATGTGTGGCAGGGGGTTTTATAATGGGTGATAATGAAGTATTTGAGTAGAAATCTCACGGAGGAAAATGAATGTGGGAAGACGTGACTTGGTAAGAAGGAGCAGCAGTTGTCAAGTTCCTCCAGGGTAGTTGAAGGAACTATAAGGAGGCCTGTCTGGCTGGAGGCCTGTATGGTTTATAGACAAAGGGAAAGTGGTAGGAAAAGTAGGCACAGAGGTGGTGCTCCTGGTTGTGTAGAGCCTTGTGGGTCATCGAAGGACGCTGACTTTTTTTTTTTTAGGACATTGACTTTTTATGTTAAGTAAGAAGAGAAGTTACTGGAAGCTTGAACAGTGGAGTGATTTAATTCTTGTACTGGGATCACTTCTCGCTGCTTTGTTAAGAATAGATTTTAGGAGGCAAGAATGAAAGCAGGGAACCAAAATTAGGCAGCCCTAGGTGACTATGCAAATATTTGAGATGGGAGATATCAATGGTTTGGATCAGAGTAGTATTGGTGGAGATTATGAGAACTGATTGGATTCCAGATTTAATTTGAAAGTACAGTTGACAAGGTTTGCAGATTTGCTGATGGAAGCCTCATACGATGTGAGAAAAATGAAGGGTCAGATGATTTCAGGTCTAAGCATTTGGTAGGTATCATTTATGGAAATGTAGAAGCCTGCAAGAGAAGTTGGGTGAAGCAATCAGTTGACCAGTTTTGAATGTTGAGATTAATCCTCTTAAACATTCAGAAGATAGGAGGCAATTAGAGGTTGAAGGGAAAAGGCCTGGTTGAAATTATAAATTGTGTATATTTGTGTGCATATATGAATGTACATGTGTCACATAGTATGTGTCCATGTATTTTTATTTTTTGATCCTTATGTCATTGACTGTTTCTTCAGAATTCCTTTTTTTTCTCTTGTGTATTTAATCTTTGGTTTTAATATTAGTGATTTTGTTAACTATTTGATGACATTGTCTCCCTTTAACAGTGGGATATAAAGAGAGATTAAGTAGCTGACTTTCAAGGTACTGTTGTAAGGAAAGAGACTACTCCTGTTTTTTTAAGGTATCGTTTTTAACTTTTCATTTTGGAATAAATTTATACAAAAAGTTGCAAGATAATGTGATAACTTCTGTGAACACTTAGATTCACCAATATTTTAACATTTCTTGTATCATTCTCTCTAGGCACATGTGTATACATGCCTTATATTTTTCCCTGGGTCATTTGAGAGTCGGTTCCCTTTACTTGTTTTCCACTTAATGCTTAAGTGTGTAATTTCTATAAGCAAAGACACTCTCTGTAGATATAACCATAATATAGCTAGCAAAGTCTGGAAATTTCATATAGTAATAATTTTTTTCTAATTGATAGTTCATATTCCAGTTTTATCCATTGTTCCAACAGTGCTCCATATAGTATATTTTCTCCCTTTAGTAAAAATTCAGTCTAGGGACGCCTGAGTGGCGCATGGAGCCTGCTTCTCCCTCTGCCTGTGTTTCTGCCCCCCCCCCCCACTGTGTCTCTCATGAATAAATAAATAAAATATTTAAAAAATAAAAAATAAAAAAAATGCCGTCTAGAACATGTATTACATTTAGGTGTCCTGTCTCTTTAGTTTCACTTAATCTAGAGCAATTATTTCCTTACCCTTACTTTGTGTAGTGTAGATATTTTTGAAAACTACAGGCCAGTTATTTTCTAGAATGTTCTTCACTTGGGGTTTGATGTTTCTTTGTGATTTGATTCAGGTTCTGCATCCTTGGCAAAATACACTAAAATGATGTGATATCCTTCCCTGGGTATCACATCAGAGGCAAGATGTCTGTACTTCTTTCCTTCAAACCTCTGTCCTATCATTTTGTGTTTTTGTTTTTGTTTTTAATGTGTAAATGTTACAGTTAAGATTTATTAGGCAGGGAGGAGAACAAAGATTCTGTGACTTAAAAAGGAAAGTTGGAAAAAACATTGCATTAATTTTGGTATGCTACTCGCCACTAAAAATCTTTCAACTAATTCTCCTTATTTCTTTTCTTTTCTTTTCCTTTCCTTTCCTTTCCTTTCCTTTCCTTTCCTTTCCTTTCCTTTCCTTTCCTTTCCTTTCCTTTCCTTTCCTTTCCTTTCCTTTCCTTTCCTTTCCTTTCCTTCTTCTCTTTCTCTTTCTCTTTCTCTTTCTCTTCTCCTTCTCTTTCTTTCTTTCTTTCTTTCTTTCTTTCTTTCTTTCTTTCTTTCTGATTTATTTATTTATTTATTTATTCATTCAGATTGAGAGAGAGACAGGCAGAGACACAGGCAGAGGGAGAAGCGGGCTCCATGCAGGGAGCCCAACATGGGACTCGATCCCTGGTCTTCAGGATCACGCCCTGGGCTGCAGGCAGCGCTAAACCGCTGTGCCACTGGGGCTGCCCCTTATTTTGTTTCTATGCCAGACTTTCAGATTATCATATATTTCTGAGTGGAATATTTACAGAGAATGCATTTACCAGAAAATTGAAATGTCTGCTTACCAGAGCATTTATTCCTCCCTGTAAATCACATGATATGTATACTGACACATGCCTAAATGTCTTGGGGTGCTGACAGAATCTAGTTTCTACAGCTACATAGCAATATTTTCATTATCCAGACTGTGGGGACGTTGCCAAGATCACACCATCTATGTTAGATTCTGAATATAGCCAGTTAGCCTCTCTTTAATGCCTCTGTCATCAGCCTGCACAAGTGATGTTAATCTTATGTAGTCCACTTTGAACATTTTGTTGAATATTTTTTATTTTTCAAAACTTAAAAAGAACTTTTAATTTTGAAATAAATGTACTTTCACAGAAACTTGCAAAAATAGAACACAGGGGTTTTATTTATCCTTCATCCACTTCCCTGCATGGTAAAATCTTACATAGTACAATTCAAAACCCAAAAGTTGATACTGGTACAACCCACAGACCTTATTCACATTTTACCAGTTTTACATGTACTCATTTGTGTGTGTGTGTGTGTGTATATGTGTGCATGCATGCATATGTATGTATGTAACTCTGTGCAATTTTATAACTGGCGTAGATTCTTGTAACCACCATTACAATAGAAATACAAAACTGTTTCATCAGCACAAAGATCCCTCATTCTTCCCTTTATAGTCACTCTTCTCTCGTCTCTCTCCAGCCTACTATCTCATGTCTAACCCCTGCAACCATTAATCTTTTCATCATTTCTATAATTTTATCATTTTAAAAATTTTATATAAATGAAATCATACAATGTTACCTTTTGAGATTTGCTTTTTTCTTCAGCATGATTTCCTCAAGATCCACTAGGCTATTGAGTATATCAATAACTTGTTCCTTTTTATTGCTGAGTAGTATATATATCTCAGTTTCTGTACCATTCACCAATTGAAGAATGTTTGGGTTGCTTTCGGTTGGGGAGCTGTTACAAATAAAGCTGTTGTGAACACTGGTGTGCATGTTTTTGTGTGGACGATAGTTGCCTGAATTTCAGTCTCCACCTTCAATAAATAAATGTTTGTTCAGTGTAAGTCACTGTGGCCTGAATTATATGGGTGTGCCAAACAGGGCCTCTGTTGTACAGTCTTTAATCACGTGGTTGTACTAAAGTGCTATTGAGGCAACAGCATGATTAGGATCACATTGTACATATGCTTTTGTAACCTCTTTTATCTTCTTCTCACATACTAAGTTGTCAAATTTCCAACCTTTGAAAATACTGTTTTTGAATGGATATCTATTACTCCATTATGAAGTGAACATTTACTATTTTTGGACTGTTTATTACATCATTCAGAGGTCCTCTCATGGAACCAGAAACCACTGTAGGTATTTCAGCAGAAAATGTTTAGAACTAAAAGAACAAAAGAAAAACACTGTGGATAGTACATAGGTATTAATTGCAGTGACCAGCTTTTATAAATCGTAGGGCCAGAGGAATGAAGGGATGAAATTGGGATTAACAGAACCTATAAGTTGGAGATAGGGCTGGGAGTTGGACCTCGGAAGAGAAAGTGTTGCCCACTGGTGCTGGTACTGGTATCATAAGAGCCTTTTGGGACTGAGGCTCAAACATCTGAGTTGAAAGGACTCCCTGATAAGTGAGTCCTTTCAACTGGACTCAAATATCAGTGGAGAGGATATTTGGCAATGAGTAGAATAAGGGTAACTTTTCTGTTGTGGTGGTACTGGGTGGCTAAAACTTTAACAGAAAAATCAACCAGTTATCTTTTTGACCAGCAGAACCTAAGAAAGGTTTTGGTACTACCAGGGCTAATGGAAAATGAGAAAATACACAAAAGAGAAACCAGAGAAGGGGAACTCAAAATTGTGTAAAAACTCTCCCCAAATTTCTGGTTGACTTCTGAGCTACGTATGTGTGAGGCAGATGGAAAGTGGTCTGAAATGTGATCAGAATTACTGCCACCATGGCAGAGATGCAGGGAGCTAAAACTCTTAAAGAACACTTGCCATTTTTTTTAGCTGTAGGTACCAGGAGAAGGAATGCAGTTAGTGAGGAGGTAATGCAGAAAAAAGGGGCTAAAGAAAGGGAACCTCAAATTCTAAATATAAAACTCTGTCCAAGTTTGTACCTGGCCCCTCATTTGTGTGTATTGCAGACGAGAATGAAAGTACTCTAAACTGAGATCCTAGCTGCTGCCCATTAACACATGATGGAATTAGTAATTTGGGTCTGAGCATGTTAATTGCCTGCTAAAAGAAAAACAGTATTTTTCAGAACAATATAACAGAATCCAGAGTTTACAGCACAACATTCACAATTTTCAAGGTCAACTCGAAACTACTCAACATGAAGAGCTAGAAAATAACAACACATTCTCAAGGCAAAAGACACAAATGCCAAATGCAAAATGAACAGGATGTTACAATTATTGGACAAGGATTTTTAAAGAAGGTTTTATAATTATGTGAAGTAAAAGAAAAATAGGCTTGTAGTGAATGAAAAGGAAGGCCATTTCAGCAAAGAAAAAGGAAACATATAAAAAGAACCAGTGGGATATCCAAAATAAAAAACATGTATTCTCTGGGATTTATAGTAGTAGATAAAGATGACAGAGAAAATAATCCGGTTTTTGAATATAGATCAAAAGAAGTCATTCTTAACCTAATTTGGTTTTTTTGTTTCTTTGTTTTAAATAAGCAGAATTAAATGGGTTTTTTGGAGTCTTGAGAGGAGAAAAGAAATTGAAAAAATATTTGAAGAAATTATAGTAAAACCTTCAAAATTTGGTGAAGAATGTAAATTTATAGATTCAAGAAGCTATACAGCAACAGGATAAATAGAAACCTAACATATCAAACTGCTGTGAAAACCAAAGATAAAAAAATCTTGAACATAGCTAAAGTGACACATAAATGGGGAGATTCAAATTACCATACACTTCTTAAGATCGTGGAAGCCAGAAGATGTCTTTTAATGGAATGAACGAAAAAAATTATCTTTCCAAAATTCTGTATTCAGTGAAGATATTCTTCAAAAATGAAGTAAAAAAGATATTTTTAGGTAAAGGAAAACTAAGAGAACTTATGGGCAGACCTGTACTACAAGAAATGTTAATGGAACTTTTTCAGGCTGGAGAGAAATACCCCCAGTGGCAAACTGAGGTCTTTAGGAATTGGTGAAGAGTATCAGAAAAAGTGAATATGGGGATCCCTGAGTGGCTCAGCAGTTTGGCGCCTGCCTTTGGCCCAGGGCTTGATCCTGGAGTCCTGGGATTGAGTCCCACGTTGGGCCCCTTGCATGGAGCCTGCTTCTCCCTCTCTGCCTGTGTCTCTGCCTCTCTCTCTCTCTCTCTCTGTCTCTCATGAATAAATGAATAAAATCTTTTTTTTAAAGTGAATATATATCATTAATTATAGGATTATTTTTTCCCTTTTAATGCTTTTAAGATACAGAAAATCTGAATAAGCCAAAGTCAAAAAAACTGATGTTGTTAATACCTCCTCCATCAAGAAAACATTTCCACCACGATTTCACTGGTATGTTCTTTAATACATCCAAGAAGTAGTCCCAATTTTATGCAGAGTCTTTCTAGTTAGGTTGCCAGCATAACTGTGAAACCTAAACCTGATAAGACATCACAAGAAAATTATAGCTGTGTGATGGACATAGATATTGTCCATATTTCTTTACAAAATATTAGCAAATCAATAGTATATAAAAAGATTTATGTATCACTTCTGAGCCTTTTGGCTAAGATAGTATATAGTATCTGTCCTTACCATTTTAATATCTGATATATTCTCTATCCAAGGACAATATAGTAACTGGGTTTTTGGATCAGGAAAATGGCTGATCCATTCCATGCATCAGCCTTGTATTATAGTACCTCTAAGAATGGTGCACCCCCTTGGGACAAAAAAAAAAAAAAAAAAATTGTATGTCACGACCAAATGGACCTTATCTCAGGAATTCAAGGTTAATTCAATGTGTTAAATCAGTCATTGTAATTTGCCATTTTAGCAAACTACAGAAATTCATAACAAATTTCAGTAGATACAGACCAAAAAAAGGTTTGGACAAAATCCAACATTCATTTAAATTTAAAAAAGAAATTCTTAGGTAACTAGAAGTAGAAAGGAAAATCAGTCTAATGAAGGACATGAACAAAATTCATAGTTTAACATCGTGCTTAATGGCAAAATATTTTATGTGTTTCTCCTAAGATTAAGGTCGGGGCAAGATGTCTGCCCTTAGCACTTCAATTTTAACATTGTTTTGAACATCCTAGTCATTTCAGTGTGGCAAGAGAAAAAGATACAAAAAAGCATAAAGATCAGAAAGGCAGAAGGAAAACTGCAGGTGGCATGAATGTTTTTGTTTTGTAGGTTACTTTAGGTGTATTATTTAAACAGGTAGCAGATGTACTAAGTGAATTTTGCACAATCATGGAATATAAGGTTAATATTACAATTATGAAATGTATTATATACTGTAAGCAGTGAAATTTAAAAACAATTTTATGTATAGTAACCTAAAAAAGACATTACTTAGGAATCAGTCATTGTGCATCGTACCTGTACAGTACAGACTAAATGAGATTGTGAAGATAAAGAAGACATGAGTAATTGGAGAAATGTCCATGGATTGGAAGGGTCAATATTGTTAAGAGATCACACATTCCCATATTAATCTATAGAAAACCTATGGAATCACTGCAACCTGGTACTAAATGTATCTAGAAATACATAGGTATATGCAAACTACCGAGATTAGCCAAAGCAGTTTTTAAAAGGTGAGTAAAGTTTGAAGACAACACTACATGATTTCAAGACTGTTACGCAGCAATAATTTAGTGTTTTTGGAGTTAGACATAAAACCCCCAGATTAAGAGTTTTGCATGCTTTACTGACTGAGCCAGCCAGGCACCCCAAGAATAGACATTTAGATCAGTGGAACAGTGTAGAGTCCAAAAGTAAGCCCAAACAAGGATGTGAAATAACTGGATTTTTTTAGACTACTGGTAAGAATGTAAAATGGTACAACTATTTTTGGCAGTTCCTTAAATGTATACCTACGTTTTTGAGTTAGGCATTCCAATCCTAGGTCAGAAGTAAAAATAGGGGCGCCTGGGTGGCTCAGCAGTTGAGCATCTGCTTTGGCTCAGGTCGTGATAACAGGGTCCCGGGATTGAGTCCCACATCAGGCTCCCTGCATGGAGCCTGTTTCTTCCTCTGCCTCTGTTTCTGCCTCTCTCTGTGTCTCTCATGAATAAATAAATAAAATCTTAAAAAAAAGTAAAAATATATATCCATATAACATAGGAATTTTCACATCATTTATTCAAAATAAAAAAGTGGAAGCAATTTTTCAACAGGTGAATAAACAAAATGTTATATTCATTATAAATCAACTCAGCAATAAAAAGAATCAATTACTGTAAGACACAACAAAATGAATACAAAAATTGTTATACTGAGTAAAACCACTGAGGCATAAGAGTACATACTGATTTCATTTACATAAATTTCTTTAAAAATGCAAACTAATAAATAGATGAAAGCAAATTCTTGGTTTTTGGAAGGTGTTGGCAGAGGGAGGGATATTATATAGAGAACATGAGGAATCTTTAGAAGGGATTATGTAAATGAAAACATTTCCATCTTAATTGTGGCAGTGATTAAAATCGATAAAGTTTACTATATAGTAATGATAAAGTTCATTAAAAATTTGGTTGACTTTCTTTGAATTTCTAAGTCTTCTTACATTCTGTCCCCTGAGTTTAACCTTTTAGATAGTCTTTTCATTTCCACTTTTGCCCCTACCAGAGAAATCTCTTCTAAAGCATCCTGTCATACTGTTCTAATCTAGACTTTGGAGTCTCTTCCATAACTCTGCTTCTTGCATTTTCCTTGTCTTCCTGGGAAGTCCCTTTGCTGCTTCTTTTCCTGGATCTCAAATGCTGCTGACTTCTCTTGGTTACTCTCTCATTTTGGTGACACATACCTACCAGATTTGAAAGGTAAATGTTTCTTTATGTTCATGGTTTAGAACTATCATACTGATTAAGTGCCTGGGTGTGAAACCCTTAAATATCATTACTTTATGCCTTTTTTCTTGGACTACTTAATTTTCTCATAGAAGAATCTTCCAATGGTCAGAAGGGGATAGAAGGAACTTGTGTGGGTGCTAGCTCTCTGGAAGTCAGGTAGGGGAAAAAAATAAATATGAATATTTCCGTATCTGCTTTTTTTTTTTTTCCTTTCCCCACACCCACTGCTGTGTAGGACTGTCCCTACTTCTAAAACTGATATAATCTCTCTCAGAGGTAGGGGTGGTGCCTCTAATATTGCACCGTGGTAGGTGAGTAGTAACCAATGCTTGGAATTCCTGGGGTTTAATTGCACCTTTAAATGACTCTTGATCTTATTTTTTTCCAGCTACACCCTTGCTTTTACTTTTATGGCTCCCTGTTATCTCCAGTTCCCTTGCGTTTCTGTCATTGCATACAAATTGGCTTGATTTCTTTTCTCTTCTTTTTTCTTGTAGATGCTTAATTTTCAGCTTTCTCAAGCCAAATAACTCAGTTACCACATTCTACTTTTAAATTTTGTCGAGAGGTGCCTAGGTGGCTCAGTTGGTTAAGCATCTAACTTCATCTCAGGTCCTGATCTCAGGATCCTGGGATGGACCTCCACGGCCGGCTCCCTGAGAGTCTGAGTGTCCCTCTGCCCCTCCCTCCCACTTGTGCCCCTGTGCTCGCTCACTCTATCAAACAAATAAATAAAACTTTAATTAATTTTGTAGAAAATTTTTCTTTCTTTTTCTTTGTGGATTTATACCTCTTGTTCCTATAACATTATTTTTAATAGCTAGTGAAGACTTTAGACTGAATGCATGTGTCCTCCCAAAATTCTTGTGTTGAATATTTAATTTCTCATTGTGATCACATTCAGAGGTGAGGCCATTGGGAGGTAATTGGGTTTAGATGATATGAGAGTGAAGACCACATGATGAAATTGGCACCCTTCTGAGGGGATGAAGAGACCACAGAGTTCTCTGTCATCCATCTGAGGACAGAGTTAGAAAGCAGCCATCTGTAAACCAGAGAGAGGACCCTCAAACACTACTATGCTGGCACTGTGATCTGGACTTGTAGCCTCCAGTACTGTGAGAAATTTGTGTTTAAGCTCCCTGTAACACTTACTGGTATTTTTGTTATAGAAACTGAAAGAACTGACTTAGACACACCAAGACAGTAGATATAAGTGTCATTTCACGTTTTGATAAATTTTTTTTGATCCCTTGCGATAAATTTTAACAGGGTAAAGTGTGAGGCTCACCTACGTTTTCCTTGATATTTTCCTTTTTTGTTGTTGGCTTTCTCATTGGGGACACAATTTGGTTTTGGGGAGAGTAAAGTAATCTCATTTGTGTTCATTGCAGTTGTGTTTGAATCAAGTAGTTCTCTATTTTATGTTGGAGTGTTGTATGTACGTTGACATGCGATATAAGCTCAGTTGTCTAGATTTCAATATTTTCTAAAACATGTCCTCTTAAGAAGTCTGTCATTTGCCCTGTAGGCATCGCTTCCCTCACTTTTACACATTTTGGGAAATCAAGGCTTCTATGTTCACAGACTCTATCACCTGATAATTGATATATCCCTCTTTTATGCCACCTACCTGTCAAATTGTTGATGGTGGAACTGGCTACCTTGTATACATTTTCTGTTAACTACCATCTCTGTGTATGGGTATGAAGATACTGCATTCATCACAATGGTGACATTCAGTTGAAGCTACCAAATTCTTTAATTCCAGCTTTCTAGACTACCATTTTATTTCTATTTCTATGCAGCTCTATCTAAAGCTTGACATTTTCCACATTTTTAAACTTTGAGCAGGGAGAAGAGATCATAATTTATACTTGGCAGATTTAGAAATTTGGCAAATTTTACATACTGATTTTAGATTTTATTAAGTCACTCATATCCACAGGAAGCCTGTGGTGGGTTTCTGTTTTCAGGAATATTTTAAATGTGGCATTGTACTACTCACTGGAAGATTGTGAGGAAGTTTTGAAGATGTCAACTGTAAGACATTTTCAGGAATGGTAGCTAGAAATAGACTGATTATGAAGTGAAAGTTTAAAAATCTCTGGGCCATTCAGAATAGTAGACTGATCAGTTAAATTATTTACTTGGTTCTTCAGATAGTATATATTCTTTCCCTCCTCCAAGAAACCTTTTTTGGTAACTGGATTCCATTCTTAAGGCTTGACTATCCATAGTCCAAACTGTGATGTCGAGCACATTGATTCAGAAAATGCTTAACTTACATCCTTTAGCCAGTCAGATCTATGATTTGTTGTCTTAATTTTAAAAGAGAAATCTGTTTTGTAATCTAAAGAATATTATGTATGGCAGTAGCACCTGGGTGGCTCAGTCAGTTAAGTGTCTGCTTTTGGTTCAGGTCATGATCCCCAGGTCCTAGGATCAAGCCCCTCATCGGGCTCCTCTGCCTCTACCTGCCTCTCCCCCTGCTTGTGCTCTCATGCTCTCCCTCTGTCAAATAAATAAAATCTTTTTTTTTTTAATTGTGGAGTTACAGTATTTTTGCTAAACAGATGAGATAAAAGATTGATGCTGTTTAAAAGGAGGAAAGAATAAATGATAAATCTTGGAAATACAAAATGTAGATTCTGTTCATCAAATAAGTTTATTATTACATTGACCAGAGAGGACTTTCTCTTTTCTAAGATTATTCACAGGAGAAGAAATTGATTCACTCTCTATACTATGTCTAGTAGAAGAGGTGCTATATGTGATGGGTCCAATCATATTTGAATTAATTTACTGAACAAAAATTAAAGATATAAAATACTCATTTTACATATTCTCACAAAGAATGGAAAAGACTGAACCAAGTAATTAATATTTTCACTAAATGTTTACTTTCTGTTATAGGCAGTGTCCTCTAACGTAGGTCTTTTTTTTTTTTTTTTTTTTATCTAACGTAGGTCTAATGGTAATGTTACTTTATTTTTCTTCTCATTGGAAGCTCTCCTGGTGTTCTCAAAGACATTTAAAAAGTTAGAAGTTAATTTGAGATACTTAGAAGGAAATGTTAACATTATTTTGTGACAGAATGTATTTTGTTTATCACATTTAATGAAATACAACTATTTGCGATGAGTTGTTTTTTTTTTTTTTTTTTTTTTTTTTTGAGTAATGGAGGCATGGAAAAAAGTAGTAAACATCTTCCCTAAAGCTTATTTTGGTGGGTTTGTTGTGTGTGTGCTTATGGTGATGTTCCCCCTAGTTAAGCTAATTCAAAGCATTTGATGAAAGTATTAGCTCTGTTTTTTGAAATATATTTATGTACCAACTCGTTTGTAGGAGTAGTGAATAAAACTTAGTTTTTGGTAACTGTGTCTTGTGCTTTTTATCTGAGAGATCTTCAAAAAACAGTTATTTGAGTAGAAAAATAAATAGAAAAATAACAGGAGTCACCCACCAGCCAGAATGGATATGTTCATGTTTTTGCTCTTGGGTATAACATTTCTGAGAATATAATTAGCTTTGCTTTTCATTTTCTACTTTTTTCTCCACAGCCTCATGATTTTGATGAATGTCGATTTGATATTAGTGTAAATGATAGCGTTTGGTATCTTCGTGCTCAAGATCCGGATCACAGACAACAGTGGATAGATGCCATCGAACAGCACAAGGTAGAGGCTCTAGTGTTTACCTGTCAGTGGAGGATTAGGCAAGATACTGGTAGTAGTAACTCCTTTTAAAAGTTTTACTTTTTTTCTTTAAGAAGTTTTGAGATGTAACGTGTTTTTAAAAAGTCGAACATTATTTGGATAGTAAAGATCAAAGTAGTACAGATATAAATTTTTGAAATAATTTTATTCCTAACATTTGAGTTGCTCTAAGGGAATTTGTTATGACAAATGTTTTTAATTTTTTTTTTAAGATTTAATTTGCTTTATTAAATGATCATGAGTTAGGCAGGACCCAGTGTAGCAAATTGAGGGGCACACCAACAAATGGTTTTCATTGTTAATTAAAACAAAATGTGCCCTTTTTTTTTTTTTTTAAAGTAAAACAAATCTTGATTTTTATACTTAGGATTTGTTCCATAGTAAATGCCTTTGTATGATCTGGATAAAAGGTTTTTGAAATAATATTGAATGTATAACCATAATATTTAGAAGCTTCACTGTTTTTATAGTCATCTGTAGCCTTTTGGGTAAATTCATAGTGTAAACATTTGTCATTTAATTTTTGTAAATAGGAAGCTAATAGTAAACCTTTAGAATGTATTTCTTATATAGATGTATAATCCGCATTCTTGTTATTTAATAAGGGGCACGTGGGTGGCTCAGTAAGTTAAGCGTCTGCCTTCAGCTCAGGTCATGATCTCGAGGTCCTCAAAGAATCAAGCTCTGCATGGGCTCCCTGGTCATCAGAGAGTCCGTTTCTCCCTTACCCTGTGCCTCCCTCACCACCACCTTCCCCCATCCTCTCTCTCTCAAATAAAAAATGTTTAAAAACAAAAACATGAATAAGTGGTAAGTAGACTAAAGAAATGTGTGATATTAAATCTGCATTATTAGCTAACTCAGTTTATTATGATAAAACAAGGAATAGGGAAAGGTATAAATTCATGATGCTATTCCTGAGTGTGACTTAAGAGAACTTTGTACTTATTCACATACTTGTCTGTACTTGTTTGTTTGGGTTTCATAGAGTTGTAGTTGAAACACCTGTTTTGGTCATTTGACAGGTGCAAAACATGTACCCACACAACATGCATACACACTCTAAAACAAGAAAAACCTGTCTGATTTGAGGTAGCACAGGCAAATTCTTATTGATATTGATTATGAATTTTTCTTGGCGTAAAGAAAGCTGGCTGTGATACCCATTTTCCCCCCTCTGTTTTAGCTTTAGTGTTATACTGGTTTAAAATCTTGTGAATGTTGGTGTGTCTGGCTGACTCGGTCAGGAGAGCATGCGACTCTTGATTTCAAGGTTATGAGTTCAAACCTTATGTTAGATGAAGAGATTACTTAAAATCTTAAAATTTTATATTAGTTATCTTGATTTTATTACTTCAGAAAGGAGTCTAAAAATGGAGAAAACGGGAAAAAGATTTCTAGTATTTAAAAGAGAGGAGCTAAAACAATAAAAAAAAAATAAAATAAAAAAAAATAAAACAGAGGAGCTAGAATTCCAAAATCTGAATGCTTTGAATCTAGGCCGACCTGGATTCACACTACATCTTCTGCTGTGTACCAGATACGACTGGGCGTGATAATTTACCTCTTCTTAGTGTATATAAGGAATATATGAGATAACATATGTACGGTTACTTACCAGAGTGGCTGATATATTTTCTCATTTATGACAGTGGAAAAAGAAAGGGCTTTGGAGTGACAACTAAATTTATTAAATTATACATTTTGTTTTTGGACGAAGAATTCTGCATTCAGTGAGAGTTGCTAAATGTGCCTGTAAAGAGATGGTATTGTGTATTTATTAATCAGGTCCAGGGCTCTTACTAATGATTAAAGATGTTATTAAGTAGAACTAATTTTTAACTTGTGACTTAAAGCCTTAATCAGCTAACATAGATTACAGGGCTGGTTTTTTCTGTATTTTTAATTAGGCATATTTTATTTTGCTTGTTTTTCTTAGTAAAGCCAAACCAGAATTCTCTGCAAGTTTCCATTTTGTATTTTCTCCTTGAGTGAAGAAATATGCAAAAAGCATATATTTCTTCCATATCATTGATTTCTTTGCATCTTTGAACAATGGATAAGCATAATCTTTGAGTCTCGGGGGCATCTGGGTGGCTCAGTCAGTTAAGCAGCTGACTTTTGGTTTCAGCTCAAGTCATGATCCTCCCTCAGGGTCCTGGGATCAAGCCCTGCTCAGTGGGGAGTCTGCTTGAGAATTTTCTGTCTCCCTCTTACCCCTCCCACTTGCTCGCATGCACTCTCTCAAATAATTCTTTAAAAAATAATAATAGTAATAATCTTTGTGTCTGAGAGCAGTGTGACTTCAGCTGAGACATCAGGTTTTTGGTGAATTTAAGTTCTTAGGAAAAGATTTTTAAAAAGATTCAACATCAGGATTTCATTTTTTTTTTTAACAGGATTTCAGATACATTGCACAGACTTTTCTGATTTCTAAAAGTAGTTGATTCATAGACAAGGAAGGAGAAATCATTGTTAATTTTTATTAATAGTTAATTGTAATGTAAATTATGTGATGTGCTAACATATCAGTGAAAATTTATAAATTGAATATGAATTTGAATTGAATATGAATTTCAAAAATAAATTGTTTGAGTTACTAAATTAATATTTAAGAGGGAGAACATTCAAATGCTATCACCACACATAATCAACAAAGTTTTCTTCCCCATAGGCCAGAAACAGTGAGGTAGTGAGGAAATGTTTCTTAATTTGTTCTTCAGTATCCCTAAAGGATATTGAATGTGGAACCTCAATTTAGTAATTTTACTATTTAAGTATGCATTTGTTATATTGATACTCAAAATTAATACCAAATCGTTAAAGCATGGTGATGATTATGATAGAGCTCCTATTTACTGAGGATCACTCAAGTACTAATTAGTGCATTATGTACTTCATGTGCTTTATTTTTTCCTTATTGTCCTGAGAGGTGAGGGAAGTGCTATTTTGGAGTCGATGAAACAAGGTTTAGATTAAATTTAAGAAAGTTGACTGAGACTCTACTACCTTTTAGTTTATGGATTCTTTGGATTCAATTTTATGTTGATTCTGCTTTCTTTTAGTTACTGGTAGACACTGAATATTTGGAGGGGTGATTGAGTAGCTCAGTTTGTTAAGCATCCAGCTCTTGATCTCAGGGTCATGAGTTCAAACCCTGGTTTGGACTCCATGCTGAGTGTGGAGCCTACTTAAAAAAAAAAAAAAAAAAAAAGAGGTGAATATTTGAAAATAATTCCCATAAGCTTACCTCCTGCAGATTAGATTGTATCATTTGAGCTCTGCCATATATGTGCAAGACAAACAGGAACTCATCTTTCCACCCATGGACTGTCAAAAAGAACATTTTACTGTTTAGTGTTTGAATGGTGGATTTTGAAGTCTGATAAATACAGGATTGAATCCTGGCACTGCTGCTTATACTACTTACTAGCTGCATGACCTTGATACATTACTTAGAGAAGGAAAGATGACTGTATCCTGTTTGTGTGCCTTCACCCTCACACCACCCTCCCTACTCCCACAAAAACAGAACAAAAACAAAGCAAGCAAAGTAAGCCAGTCATGATAAACCCAAAGTGTTATACTTCAAAGTTGATGAGTTCCCATCCTTCCAGCTCACTCAATTCCATTTACACTTCCTCATTATACCACCTGCCCTTAAAATGACACAAAACTTGGAACAGTGGGCCTTTTTTCTTCTGATGTCATCAGATGGGCCTTCATTCCTTTTCTTGCTGTTGAGCCTTTGTTAGGGCTTCTCTGACAGGTTTTGGTAATTTATAATATCTGGGAGAAGTTGGAGGTTTCTGTTCTTTCCTTCCCAGGTGGCCTGTATTTACTCATTCTACTATCAGTCTATTTAACACACACACACACACACACACACACACGCACACTCAAATACACCAAAAGTTCTACCTTACAAGACAATAATAATGTGGTGGTGGTGATGGTGATAGTAATAGCTGACATTTTTGAGGATTAACATATATTAGATATGGTAATAAACATATACCTTATCTCCTTTTACTCTCACAGTCTTACAAGGTTTACATTACTATACTATTTCTATGGATGAAGAAACTGAAACAGAGGTTAAATAACTTGTCCAAGGTCAAATTGCTAATTAATAAAGGAGCCGGCTTTCAGACTCAGGTCTGTGTGACCTGAGAACCAGAGCTTTTGACTGACAAGCACTTCTCCCATGTATTCATGTGAAATATATTTTGTTTACTTAAACTGTCAGACTTCTTAAATCACAGTATTCCTATAGTTTTGTGGGTTTTTTTTAAAAGATTGTATTTATTTATTTGACAGAGCACAAGCGGGGGAGCTACAGGCAGAGGGAGAGGGAGAAGCAGCCTCTACATTGAGCAGGGAGCCCAATGTGGGGCTCGATCCTAGGACCCTGAGATCATGACCTGAGCCGAAGGCAGACACTTAACCGACTGAACCACCCAAGCACCCCTCCCATAGTTTTTATATGTTCTTCATATCACTACTGTTTATTTTAGACCATAAGCTCCTTAAAGACTCAGATGCACCACTTTTTAGGAATTAACGACACATTGGACACTAAATTTTCCCGTTGACATAATTTACAGTATTTTGTAAAACAAATTTTATGAGGGAAATTTATAATTTTTGAAATTTTTGTTTTTCCTTCAGTCTTCATGGTTGGTGTTAGATTACTGACAGAAATACAGTAGGTTCTATATTCTCTGTCTGCTGTTGTTTTTTCTCCTTGGTATTCATTGCAAAATAACTTGCTCACTAGAAATAAAGTTTTTAAAAGATAATTTTGTGATTTAAATGTTGTCATCATATTAGAAGTTTCATAATTTGGGGTGACATTAGACAGTAGTCCCTGTGAAAGAAAGAAATTCTTGAGGTCATTCTTAAATGCAAGATTCTGTTTTGACTTAAAATATACCAAGGGGCATATATATACCTGACCAGTAATTTTATTTTGAAATAGTGTGCTTGCTTTATTGTGTGGAGCGCATTTGTATCCTGATTCTCCTTAAAATTTGAGACACTACTAAATAAAAGATTTTTATTTTATTTTTAGAGAGCGTGAAAGAGCAAGAGAGTGAGTAGAGGGGAGGGACAGAGGGAGAGAGAGAGAATCTCAGGAGTCTCCAAGCCCAGAGCGAGTTCGACATGGAACTTGGATCCCATCACCCTGAGATAAACTGAGCCAAAATCGAGTCAGACCCTTAACCAACTGAATCACTCAGGTGCCCCTAAGTAAATGATTTTTAAAGACAAGTTGTTGTTGTTGTTTTAATCTTTTGGCCATCTCTCATGTTGTCTTGAGGCCAAATGAAAGATGTTTGTGAAAATTATTTGAAAACTAAAAGCTACATGAATGTCAAGATTAAGATGATGGTTTTATTTGGATTAAACATTTTTCTAGTAGATGGATCTGTATATTATCCAAGGGCCTCTGTGAGCATTTTTTTTGCATGATTAGCTTATCAAGGAAATGTGATAAGCTATCTATTGATGCTATTATTTAAAAGAATCATAGGATTATTCTAGGATCTTTAATTGCAATAAATGTGATTTTGAATAAACATAGTTTCTTCTTACCATGAAAGAAATCTACTTCCCTAACCCTCAAAAAACTAGCAGGAAGGCTCTCCTTCTGGCAGATTTAAGAATCATGTTGAAAAAATTAACTCTTTTTGGCTGTGACAGAGTTTGTTTGTGGTAATCATGACATTACATTATTTTCATAAGGGACAACCTTAGTAGATCTGAAATTTTGGTGATCATGAGCCACGCAGACTTTCCCCACATTTTGGAAATTATCCAAGACATGAGGAGTCATAGGAAGATACACAGTTAGGGAGGAAGAATCCAAATGGTAATTATTATAAATGCTTATTTTCTGTAGTGAGAATCTGAAGGCAGTTGTTTTGTAATTTAATATGAATGGATTTACCTCATATCCTTATGTGAAGGACCACTAATTCCTATCTGATGCTCCATTGAATACTTTCAGAAGAAAGTTTTATTCTCAGCTTGAGAAGTTAAGGGATTTCTGAGGGAATTAGGTGGAAAACAATTTTTGAAAAGAACTTACACATTTTGCTTGAAATGAGATGGAGTACGAAAGAAGTTTCTTACCAAAATAAGGTCATGGTTGAGCCACCTAAATGATGCCCAGGACTCACTTTAAAGACCTCTTAAGAACTGTGTTGTTCTTTGCCATAATGAAATAATTTTCCCTCCTATCTCAGAATCAACTTAATTTTGATGCTTTGTCTCAATTTTTAAGAGCAGTTTCTGCTTATTTGACATGTTAATCTCTTTTGTCTTAAATTTGACATAAGTTTGGGATGCCTGGGTGGCTTGGTTGAGAGCCTCGATTGAGCATCTGCCTTTGGCTCAGGGCGTGATCCCGCGTCCCGAGATGGAGTCCCACTTTGGGCTCCCCACAGGGAGCCTGCTTCTCCCTCTGCCTGTGTCTCTGCCTCTCTCTCTGTCTCTCTGTCTCTCTCATGAGTAAATAAATAAAATCTTTAAAAAAATAATTTGACATAAGCGTATTAGGAAACTATTTTAAAATAGCTAGATGGCAAAATATACCTCTTTTTAGCACTCTTTAAATATCAAGGTCATATGAAGTCATTATTTCTGCCATATTTAATAAACTATAATACTGGAAAATTTTCTTAACAGATAGGTACTAGACATTCATTCTACACTTCTCTGCTTTATAAATTATTATATAAATTTAGTTTTGCATTTTAAATCTGATTTACTTGGTAAAGACTTAAGGATGCAAATATAACTTTTTAACTACTATTTTTAGTTTAATTTAGTTTTTATTTATTTAGGTAATCTCTATACCCAGTGTGGGGCTCGAACTCATGACCCCAAGATCAAGAATGTACTCTTCTGACTGAGCCAGCCAGGCACCCCCAGTGCATTCTTTGTGTAAATAATTTCACAGGATTGGTGGATTACAACCAGTTCTCCATTTACCTGTTTGCATCCTACCATGGTGATAGAAGATAGAATCAAATTTTACTTTTCCTTTATATTCATGTGTTTTAATTTTTGAGAGAAGTGCAAATCTAGCAGCTTCCAGAGTAGTCAAGGATGTGTCATTTGCTCATAGAAGTTGTAAAAAAAATCCCACATAGTTGAGATCACAACTGGGCTACATTAATTAGCAAAAAAACTTTTTGTCTCTGGATATTTCAATCATTATGGTCAAGAATTTGGTCAGTTCCTACCAGTGAGAGTTAGTTATTAAATTGCTTGCAGTAGTAATCCATACATTAGTAGTAAAAAAAATTTTAACACCTTAACGTAGATACTGTCACACTGCCAGTCAGCACTTTCGAGGTTTGGAATGAAATCAAGGAAAACAAAATACCAACCTCCTTTAATATTCTTAGTATTCTGGAATAAAAATAATTTAACTCTCAAGGGCTTTTAAAATAATTTTGTAAGTTTTTGTTACCTAAAATTTTGAAAGCTGAATTTGCCAGAGGTGACATCTGCATTTTGTACTTCATATGATGTGTAAATACTCAATAAAGTATATCATATAGAAAAGAGGGAATGTCATTAGTTTATAATTTTCAGCCATCCCTTTTTTTTTTTAATCTGTGGAAGGTGTTTATCCTTTACCAAGATGGTAAAAGAGGAATTCAAGGATTTTACATCAGTGAAAGAAAGAAGATACTGAGGTAGCTAATCATATTAACCATGTAGCCAGTTGAGATACAGCTTGACAACATTTTGTCAAAAGGAGCAGAGAGAGCCCCACAGATGGGTAAGAAAACTTTTCACAGCTCAAATAAAAACAAAAATAGCCAAAAGACTTGAATTGGCACTTCATAAAACAGGATATTCAATACGAAAAGGTACTCTATGTCATTAGTCATCAAGAAAATGCAAATTTATACCACAGTGAGATACCATTTGCCACCAAGCAGTGTCACTTTAAAATGATAATAATAATAAAGAAAAAGAAAAAATAGACTTAAAACCACATGATGGTGAGGATGTGGAGCAACGGATGTAAATTAGTGCAGATACTTTAAAAACCACTTTTGTGATATCTGCTAATGCTGAACATGGTTGTGCAGATCAAATGAATATTGAAAATATGAAAAGATTACATGGGTATTGATGTCATAGGTCCATTTATTTTAATTATGCTTTTTAGGTTACAGGGACTACAGGCCAACCTATATAAACCTTGATAAATGGGAATATTTCCATAAACCAAGAAAAATTAGGGTGCACTACTTGCAAAGAAAACTGGATCTGGGGGACCCCTGGGTGGCGCAGCGGTTTGGCGCCTGCCTTTGGCCCAGGGCGCGATCCTGGAGACCTGGGATCGAATCCCACATCGGGCTCCCGGTGCATGGAGCCTGCTTCTCCCTCTGCTTATGTCTCTGCCTCTCTCTCTCTCTCTCTCTCTCTCTCTGTGTGACTATCATAAATAAATAAAAATTAAAAAAAATTAAAAATTAAAAAATTAAAAAAGAAAACTGGATCTGTATACTTAACTCTTGCAGTGCTCTTACTGTAGGGAAAACTCACTATCCTATCACCTGCCACCCCACCTATGGTTAATGTAACTTAGTTTCATTCTGTTCTTCTCCCTCTTTCATAGTCCCTATTGATTGATAACTTTTGTTCTCCCATCCCACTCTTAGTTCCTTTTTCTTGGTTTGTCATGACCTTTTCCTCTTTGGCTTCTTTTCAGCTTTAGCTCCTACTCCTAACTGCTCGAATCTCTTGGCATTTTCAAAGTAAATGTCTTACGAAAATCTAATTGCCTGTTCACTCCAGGTTACTATGAATTGGCCACTCTTGGTCCATTTATAATTAATTGCATATTTACTTGTGCTTAAAGGGTAGGGTGGAATTGGCTATATAAATAGTAATGTTCTGAAGATGTAATCTGTAATTTTGTATAACGTTTACCATACTTGCAGATTTTTATAATACCATATATTTGCTGATGTGGGAAACAAAAGCAAAAGAAAAAATTTCCTTACTGCCTACAGCCTTTTGACAAGTCCTTGAAAACAGGCAGAGTGACATTCCTCTAGGAACTCAGCTGCCTCAATATTAATACTTTGCTGAGGGCAAAAGGTAATCTTAGTTTAACATAATCCCAATCCCCCAGAGTCCTGTAAGTCTACTTTTGACATTTAAAAATTCCTTTGGAAACTTCCTTTATCTCTACCTCAAAGTCACATGGTAACAATTGTCCTCCAAGCATATGCTCCACTGATACACATCTGAAGGGGGGGTCTCATGACTAGGGTGTTTTTTTTTTAAGATTTTATTTATTTATTTATGAGAGACAGAGAGAGAGAGAGAGAGAGAGAGGCCAGAGACACAGGCAGAGAGAGGGAGAAGCAGGCTCCATTGCAGGGAGCTCCACCTGGGACTCGACCCCTGGTCTCCAGGATCACACCCTGGGCTGAAGGTGGCGCTAAACCGCAGAGCCACCTTGGCTGCCCATGACAGGGTTTTAATAGAAATAGATGACCGTTTCCTAACCTTTTCCCCCTCAACATCCTGGAAACCTTGTTTCCAAAATACCTTGGAGGTTTGTGCTGTCTGTAACTCTCTTCCAACTTGAAAATACGTAATCAGTCCCCCATCAAACCCCAGTGCAGCTCTTGCTGCCCACCAGGTCCTGTCCCCATGCTTTTTGCACTGAAAACGTCTCAAGGATTCTCTCTTAGCTATTGGCTCTGAACCCTAGCATTTTCTACATCATTTGCTACTAACAATTTAGATGAATTTTACTAGATTTTCAGCTTATTTTTCCATGCTTTATTAGTCTATAATTAGCTTATAAAATATTTCTTTAGATAAGATTTAAAAAATGATACTTAATCTAGAGTTCAATAACTGTCCTTGCTGTAGAAAGTATTAAAATCAGGCTTTATGCTTTAAAAGTTTGGTGGGGTTTTTTTTGTTTTTGTTTTTACAGTATTTGTATTTGAACTTTTAATCAGAGAATATTTCTGATACTCACCAAAACAGATGGGATTCTGTTTTTTCTAATGAACTATAAAAGTAATGGTGGATGGGAGTGGCTTACACATATTGACATCGTCAAACTGTTCTTTAATTTTACTTGCTGAGTATACTGGACATGATCTGAGAGAAATGTCTCTTAAATCAGAGAACACAAAACTGCTCTTTTTCATCAAATCTTTTTAACTAATAGCCTAAGAAATAACTTTGCTCATATGGTCTTTATTGTCCAGTAAATATTCTGGATTGGTTTGGAATTGAAGGTGAAAGCTTTGGGTTAGAAACAATAAAAATAGGTAGCAAAATAAATGAATATCCTGCAGGTTAAAATGTTATCCTAGCTGAAAACAGTTCTTACCATTTTTCATGACCTTGAGAGACAAGATATGATTGTTGATAGGAAAGCTTATATCACTGCTCATTTCCTAGTTCCTTTTTCTTTTCAGAAATAACCTTTTGGTCTGTAGAGGGATAAAGGAGTAATTAGATACTGTCATCATTTAATTCCCTTTTTCTATTTTCCCACTGCCATTCTTTAGTTCTGGTCACTAAGTGATTCATTTGGATAAATTCTCCAGTTTTCTAACTACTTTTAAGTCTTTTTGCTCTTAAAAATCCTTTCTAGCCAGAATAATCCTTTAAAAACAGATATCTGAGGGCACCTGGGTGGCTTAGTGGGTTAGGTATATGCCTTCAGCTCGGGTCATTATCCTAGGGTCCTGGGATTGAGTCCGTGTCAGGCTCCCTGCCCCGTGGTGAGCCTCCTTTTCCCTTTCCCTGTTCCTGCCACTCACTCCCCCTGCTTGTGAATGCCTGCTCTCTCTCTCTCTGTCTCTTTGTCAAATAAAGAAACAAAGAAAATCTTTTAAAAGAAAAAGAAAAGAAAAATAAATATCAGGTTATTTACTTCCAGTTTTAAATCCTGTTTGGATTCCTATTTCCTATAGGATCAAGTCCGTACTTTGCATATAAGGCACTGTTAAAGGGAGAAATATAATTACACTAAACTAGTGTCAACATCCATATTCATTTACAGTCAATTACTAGAAATGTATTACATTGATGTTGCTGTAAAGGGTGTCTTTGTTCTAGCCCATCTCTGTTGTAAGGAAATATTACCTGTTTCAAAATAGTGGAACTTGAAATAAACAAGGAAATAAGAAGTTTGCTTCAGAGTGAAGAAATCTTTAACAGTACTTTGTAGTATTTATATTATATATCATATGTGCTAGGTAAATGTTAGCTACCATATTCCTCCTTCACCCGCAAAACAGGCAGGCTATTCCTTTATATTGCTACTCTAGGAACACTTAATAGGGGAAAATAAATCTTAAAAGAGCTAGTAGCAGATTTAACAAAGGATCAGTGCTACTCTCTTAACTTTTTTTATTTTATGATTTGCCCTAGGAAAAAAGGACCAGTGCATATTTTCTTTTAGAAGTTCCAAAAGCACATCGCAAAAAAAAGGGCATCATTCTATTCTTTTCATCTAATTGCAAAACAGTTATTGTTACTTTTGAAGCTCCCTTAAATGTCCCAGTAAGAGAAAATACAGGTTTTACATTGTTTAAGGAATATTTGCAGTTTTATTGAAATGTAAGATTATAATTTGCCAAGGAAACTGAACCCTAAATTCTCCAAAGAGACCCTAAAAGAAATATATACACATAGAACAAAGGTCAGCAAATGAACATTCTTTATTATTCTGGGACTTTGGCCCCAAACTTAAAATTACCAAAAAAGATATGCATTCCTTTCTTAAGAGTAGGGGAGGAATCGAGATTTATATCAAACATGAAATAAATACCTGGAACATATTACTGAGTGGAAGAAAAAAATACAAAACAGGATAGTATCATTTATGTACAAATGTAAGGCTGTACATGCAAAGAAGTATCTAGAAGAAGCAACAGTGGTCATTTCTAAATAGCCTAAATTTTCATTCTCTTTTGTAATTTTCAGTATTGTCTATATTGTTTGAAATAGTTACAGGAAATGTATATCACTTCTACAAAAATAGAAACAAAAAGTAAAGTCATAGAGCACATTTTTAATCGATCCCACTTAAAAGGAGGTCAAAAAACTAATACTGGTAAAGTTGCAGTGAAACAAAGACCTGCATATTCTGCTTATGGAATGTACATGAGTGCGGTCTTTTTGGAAAGCACTTGACAAGGGATATCAAAAGTGGTCATATCCTTAAACCTAGCAATCAGTGGGATGCCTGGTTGGCTCAGTGGTTGAGCATCTATCTGCCTTCAGCTCAGGACATGATCCTGGAGTCCCGGGATAGAGTCCCACATCAGGCTCCCTGCATGGAGCCTGCTTCTCCCTCTGCCTGTGTCTCTGCCTCTCTCTCTCTCTGTCTCTCTCATGAATAAATAAAATAAAATAATAAAATAAAATAAAACCTCTAGCAATCTGCTTCTGAGAAATGGTCATAAAAATACAATTAACCTGCAGAAAAATGCTTTATGTAGGAAGTCGATAAATACTAAATGCAAAAACCAAAAATATCTTCAGGCCTACTAATATGCAAACAATACCAAAATTATGGTACAGTAAAACACTAACAAAGCTATACTGTAAGGAGAAAATTTTATTAGATAAAAAGGAAAAGAGGATATAAACTTTATCTCAGTAAGGTTTTGAGCAAGAGATGTACAGGGAATAAGAAGGAAATATACCATGGGGATCCTTGGGTGGCTCAGCAGTTTAGCGTCGGCCTTCGGCCCAGCGCAGGGTCCTGGGGTCCTGGGGTTGAGTCCCACATTGGGTTCCCTGCGTGGAGCCTGCTTCTCCCTCTGCTGTGTTTCTGCCTCTCTCTCTCTCTCTCTCTCTCTCATAAATAAAGTCTTAAAAAAAAAAAAAGGAAATATACCAGAGTGAATAGTAACTCTCAGTTACAAGATTGAAGATAATTTTGTATCTTTTTCCTTATAACAAGCTAATACTACTTTTAAAAACTAGAGTGGAAGTGGGGCAGTAAAATCTTATCAATAGAACTATTCTCAGGAATGGTTTTACATTGATATTTTAAAATTTAAATTCAGTTAATGAACATATAATGTATCAATTGGTTTCAAAGCTGGAGGTCAGTGATTCCTCAGTCTTATATAATATCCATAGTTCATTACATCATGTGTCCTCCTTAATGTCCATCACCCAGTTACCCCATCCCTCTTACCCTGCAGCAACCCTGTTATCTATGATTTAAAATTTCTTATGGTTTGTTTACCTCTTTCATTTCATCTTTATTTTTTCCTCTCTTTCCCTATGATCTTCTGTTTCTTAAATTCCACATATGAGTAAGATCATATGATAATTGTCTTTCTCTGATTGACTCATTTCACTTAGCATAATATCTTCTAGTTCCATCTACATCATTGCAAATGGCAAGATTTCATTTTTTGATGGCTGAGTAGTATTCCATTGTGTGTTTGTGTGTGTGTGTGTGTGTGTGTGTGTGTATATATATATACAGACACACATACATACCACATCTTTATCCATTCATCTGTTGATGGACATTTGGGCTTTTTCAGGAATTTTTTAAAATATTTCATTTATTCATGAGAGAAACAGAGAGAGAGAGAGGCAGAGACATAGGCAGAGGAAGAAGCAGGCTCCATGCAGGGAGCCCGATGTGGGACTCCATCCTGGGGCTCCGGGATCATGCCCTGAGCTAAAGGCAGACGCTTAACCCTTGAACCACCCAGGCATCCCTCAGGAAGGATTTTAGAAAGAGATTTGAAACAATTAAAATCAAAGTCTCTAGATGTTGAAACAGTATAGCATTATGATTAACATCCTGGGCACTTGAATTTGTTTTTTAATACATTTTTTTAAAGATTTTATTTATTCATGCCAGACACAGAGAGGGAGGAGAGAGAGAGAGGCAGAGACACAGGCAGAGGGAGAAGCAGGCTTATGCAGGGAGCCCGACGCAGGACTCGATCCCAGGTCTCCAGGATCACACCCTGGGCTGAAGGCAGCGCTAAACCACTGGGCCACCGGGGATGCCCTGGGTACTTGAATTTGGAATTAAATCCTGGCTCCCTTACTAGTGGTGTGACTCTGAAGACATTAAATAAAATCACCTGTAAAATGGGTATCATAACAGTATCTATTTCATATAGGATATTAAAGAATTCAATGAGGGATGCCTGGGTGGCTCAGTTGGGTAAGCCTCTGCTTTTGGCTCAAGTCTGTCCTGGGATCAAGCCCCATGCTGGGCTTCCCACTCAGGGGGAAGTCAGTTTCTCCCTCTGCCTCTACCTCCTCCTGTTCATACTCTCTCTCTGTCTCTATCTCTCAAATAAATAAATATTTTTTTAAAAAAATAAAAGAATTAAATGAGATAATGGCTTTAAAGGGTTGACATCATGCCAGTACAAAGTAAATATCCCGAATTTAGCTTTTACCGTTGTTATAATTTATTCAGGGTGGTTCTCTGGAATTAATATCTAACACATCTATTTCTTTAGAAAGTTAGCCCTTATCAGCTGTCCTCTGAAAACAAAACAGAAAAGATCTCTCTAACCCTTAGTATTTGTTTTCTAAAACGAGGATGGGAAAATTGTTTAACAGACTGCCCTTATACCACTTCATTTGTTAGTTATTTGGTTATTTCTCACCTCCATTTTAATGTCACAAAAAAGACAGTTGGACCTCCAGATTCCTTTAAAGGAAGGAGGAATTTTTTTAAAAAGGTAAGTCTGAATTTCACAGTGTCAGAGTTCTTAAAATTATCTTTTGTGTCATTGGTTGTGTCAAATAGCTTTTGGTACAGAGGAAGTACTTGGTAGCTTACTAATTTCCCCGTTAGCTACAAGGATGTATTATGGAATTCAAAGCTCTAAGTTATAAGAGCAAGAAAGGAAGTTCTGAAGTCAAGAAAGTGGAGGTAGCTGTTGTTACTATCTGCTTCTACAATACCATATTGTATTTGGGCATTTTTGTAGTATTTTGGATTAAAATAGGCAGTGTCTCATTTCCTTATTTAACATTCTTTTAACATTTAACTGGGGTATTTGACAAGAACTTGCTTTTACTCTTCCAGCCTCATCTCACTATAGCACTTGGCCTGTTTAGATATTTCTGTGAAGGAAAGCTCATCTCATGTTCCAGGAGAAGAAAATGCTAATAAATGACCTTCAAATGGTCTATTTGATATTGGGTTTTAAATTATGATACAAGAATGACTAGGATCTGAGAAGAAAAAAAATCGGGGACTAATCTGAGCAAATGTTCTATTTTCTAGTATTGTTTGAGAAAAATATCTTGAGAGTAAGCAAATACTATACTCACTGGAGTGCTGCTGGGATTTAGGCAGTTAGAATATGATAAAATCCTCTCTAATACAATTTTCTTAAATCTATTTTAAAATTTCTTTAATTCATGAGGTGCTGCAATTCCTGGAAATCACTGTAGGTTGTTGACCTTCTCCTAATCTGGTACATTGTATCAAAGAGTTCTGTTATATCTTTCCATCTGGTTCAGCAAAGGGCTGCCTTACATTTGGCCCCCATTGCATATGTACATTTTTAGCCTAAGTTTTGGTATTTAGATTTGTTCAGAGAATTACAGTCCTAGACTACACATAGCATTTTAAAGGTAAGAAAATTAACCCCATGAAGGTAGTGACTGACTTGTAAAGTTGTCTGGTGGTTAAAGTAATACTAGAACCTTCTCTTTATCTTGTGTTCTTGCTACCTTGGAGGCTACTGCTCTTGGTGGGGGGATGGTTCATAAGTATTTATAAAGCTAAATAGATAAGATTTTAATGTTTATGGGCATGAATTATTACACCAAATTTTCATATTTCAAATAATATGTTTGTGTTGACTCAGACAAAAATAAAATTGTTGCCCCTGCAATTTAGAAGGTATTTTAAATCACAGTTCTATTGATTAAATAGTATCTTGTGGTTTGCTCATGTGGTTTGCTTTGAAATAATATTGAAGGTAAGATGTATGGATGTTCACAACATAGCAAGTTTATTTGGTTTTATTATAGGTTTCAGAATTTTAATTTCTGGAAAATGCTCCATTAATTTCTATTGTTGGCCTTTAATCTTGTATAATTGTCTCTTTCCATAATTAAAATAGAAAGAGACAGTGTAGTTGAGGGTAGAGGGAACTATGCCACTAATAACTAGATGATTTAAAATAAGTCAGCCTTTTTGCTGTATTTTTTTAACTACTACCTTTGGATCGGTTGATGAACAGCTTGTATAAAATGATAATATATGAGCTTATCTCTTACTTGATTAAGCCAAAATACAGAATTTAATTGTGACTTTGAGGAAGTTTTCTTTTTAAATCAGTTCTTAGGCATTTCTGTTGTCTTACGAAATTCGTAAGTTTGAATAGTATGATTTAATTTATCATGCTTTTAATTTTCGTTAAAAGTCAAGGTACAAAAAAAAAGTCAAGGTACAGAAGGTAAAGGTACACATTAAGGAATCTAGAAGTTACTATTGTTCTTTGACCAATAGTAACCTTCGTATCAATTTTCCACGTATACTGCTACTTTCCAGTGGTACTGATCCCCTCTAGTGGCCAAAAGATTGTGCGTTTTTTTGTTGTTGTTAGAGGTTTCTTTTTTTTGGTTTTAAACAAAAGGAATATTATAATAAAGATGTGGTCTCATTGCAGTATTTAAAAGCAGTAAACTACAGCCCGGGTGGCTCAGCGGTTTAGCACTGCCTTCAGCCCAGGGCCTGATCCTGGAGTCTCGGGATTGAGTCCCACGTCGGGCTCCCTGCATGGAGCTTGCTTCTCCCTCTGCCTGTGTGTCTCTGCCTCTCTCTCTGTGTCTCTCATGAATAAAGAAACAAAATCTTAAAAAAAAAAAAAAAAAAGAGCCTATTCTACATAGGACGTGTACAGTTAAATGAGCAAAAAAAGAGCATCCTATGTTTATGCAAACATGTTCAGGAATATGATTTACAAACACGCAAATTGGGAAAAGATATTTTTACAAAGCATTCTATTAGGATGTTTAAGCAGATATATTGAAATGGAAAAAATATTCCTGCAGTAACTATTTGGAATTACTAATTTTAGATGTAATTTTGTGTTTTCAAAATATTATGTTTTAGTAATTAGAGGTTTTAAGTAAGCTCAGCTTCTTTTTCTTGTGGAACAGTGAGTGGGATTAAGAAAAATCCAGCATACCTTTGAAACATTAGTCCCAAAATCATACCAATGAGATTTTGAAAGTGTGTTATAAATTTAAGATTTTATTTATTCATTCATTCATTCATTCATGAGAGAGACAGAGAGAGAGGCAGAGACACAGGCAGAGGGAGAAGCAGGCCCCACGCAGGAAGTCTGATGCAGGACTCCATCCAGGACTCCAGAACCACACCCTGGGCTGAAGGCAGGCGCCAAACCGCTGAGCAACCCAGGGATCCCACATGTTATAAGTTTTAAGAACATTTAACACAATATCATTTGTGACAATAAAGTAATTTTTTCACATTTCCATCCTGCTTCCCTCACCCCATTTTACTTTCAAAAAAGCTATCTTACAAATTCAGGATGAATATTGTTGCCTTCAAAGTAAACATCTTGTAAAGCCAAAGGAGATGTTGGGAACACTACCCTTTTCAGGATAGTTTTATAACTTTTCTTTTAGAAATATTTTTAGCATCTATGACCAGATGTTTTTAAAATATTAATATCTTTTATGATAGATTAGATTTTTTTTAGAGAAATCAGAAACTAAATCATGCCCGTGTCATGTGAACACAAAAGGAAATCAAGCTTAATTATACAGCTTGAAAGATACTCCTTTAAAGTAATGAGAGTGTTCTTTTATTTTTATTCTGTGACTCCCAAAAATGATTTGATCCATTTTGTGACTGTCATAAAATTACTCTAAATGTTGTGGTAATACCATCAGGAATATTTTATGCAATGTCAGTACTACTGGCACAATAATAGACATTTCCAGAATGACTAGATTTTTAGCAGTGAGGATTCATCTGTGAATATATGTATATTTGTTACGCATTTATTTGTATTTAAAGTTATCTTAGTGCATTGACTGAAATAGAGTGAGAAATGAGTCTCCATTATTTAGATTGCATAACAGCACAATTGCGTATAGTTTATTTCTTTTTCCTTGGAATGATTTTTATACTTCATAATGGAATTTATTTAAGTGAAACTTTATTAGAGGTAGAAATACAATTACACTAAAATATCAGCCTTCACATACATTTATTATTTATTTTTTTTAAATGTACAACACTATCAATATTGCTATAGTGGAGTCTTTGTTCTCTTAGCTGTGAGGAAATGTTACTTGTTTTGAAATAGTGGAACATGAAAAAAATAGACGAGATAAGTATGTTATGGTGAAGAAACCTTTAGAAAAACTTTGTTGTATTTCTGTTCTGTTCTAAGATCTTGAAAGAAAAGATCTTTAAAAAATAAGCAGTTTTTGCTACCTCTAAGACTCATTGATTAAAAGTAACTAGATGGAGAGGGTATTTATATGCATTTAAGTTTTAAATTGTTTGGTTTTGAATATTTTGCAAATAGATATCCAAAATCTATTTTTAATACCATAAAATTTTTATTGTAAATCATAGTATGTTTTTGTATTTAAATAAAGTCAATTCAGATTAATTTCTTTTTAGAAATGAATGACCATATGTGTCAGATAAGTGACTTAAGTACCTTATGTTTTTCGCCTGTTACAGATAAATTCTTATTTTTAATTCCAGTCTTCAATATTTAATCTACTGAGAAAGTTTACCAAACCAATATGGTTAAAGTGTAGAAGCACTACACTTAGAAAGTTAGTGTTACTGTCAAGAGAGAGAAGAAACTACAGCCATTTTAGGTGAAGAATCTTAGTAGCTTAAGGACATTATTTTAAAAATCTGATTTTTTTGTGAAATATATGATTGTTGTAATTAGAATTCTCTTTTGTTGGGGTTCTGTTATATTGAAATAAGCTTATCTTTTTAAAATTTTATTGAGGTACAGCTTATATTCTTAAAATGGATCCATTTTAATTGGACAGTTGAGTTTAGACAACTGTAATCTGTACCCCCAAATTTTCTTGTACCTCTTTGTAACCACTGCCCCCAGGCCTACTTTCTTTTGTCACAGATTAGTTTTATCTTCTAAAAAAAGTCAATTTTTTGAGGTATAGTTTACATAAAGTGCGTGCTTTATTTACCCTTCCATTAATTTTTCCTGGTACAAAAATACTTTGCTTCATCACTGCTTTGCTTTGAGATGTGGATGTGGAATGGTGTAGGGTAAGGTAAGTCTTGGAGAAGAACTTTGATTCCATACAGTCTTAAGTTTATATATAATTTGTTAGTAAATTGATACTTAAAAACATCTTGCAGTGTCTTTCTTAGAGTATTTCATATAAACAAGCAGTATTGAAGTATGACAATTTCACTTTGAATGTTTGGCAACTGGTATATACTAGAAGTGTGAATTTTAAGAGACTGCTGGTTTTCATGTGAATAAATTTCTAGTCTTTTTGCCAAAGATATTTACTTCTTTTCCATAAGCTATTGTGTACTTTTTCAGTTGTGGATCCCTGTTCCCCTTTCTCATTTTTTCTTCCTCCTTTGAATAAAGTGATACTGACCTGGAAAAATGTTTTGAATTGGTATTAAGATCTTTTTACATAAAAATGGCAGCACATTTTATTTATTAATTAAACCAGTATGAAAATTTAATGTTCTTAAACCTAAAAGAACATTTTTCAATTAGAATGATGTCTTGGGCTGGTGAATGGATAAAGATGTGTGTGTGTGTGTGTGTGTGTGTGTGTACTCAGCCATCAAAAAGAATAAAATCTTGCCATTTGCAGTGATAGGGATGGAGCTAGAGTGTATTATGCTAAATGAAATAAGAGAAAGACATACCGTATGATTTCACTCATGTGGAATTTAAGAAACAAAACAAGTGAACATATAAGGGGGGGAGAAAAAAAAGAGAGGGAAACAAACCATCAGACTCTTAACAATAGAAAACAAACTGAGGGTTGATGGAGAGAGGTGAGTCAGGGATAGGAAGGCAGTTGTTATGATGAGCACTGGGTGTCCTATGTGAGTAATGAATCACTAAGTTCTATTCCTGAAACCAATTTTCACTATATGTTAACTAACTAGAATTTAAAAATTTGAAAAGTGAAAAAAAAAAAAAAAAAGAATGATATCTGGGTAAACCAATAGCTGTATAGGAAATGTAATGGATTTTCAGGAGCCAAACACAGAGGATGTAAGATGTTAGCAGAGATAGTTCTTAAAATACAATGTACTTAATTTTAATGATTCCTAGTCTTAATCTTGAAAGATAATCTAAAAAAGTTCCAATTGTTGCCACCAAGTGTGATACCAATGTCAGATATTATTTTACCTCTTATATTTAGTGACTACAACTGAATTTATTCATAGTTCTTTTTAAAAGTAATAGGAGAAAATAAGCTGAGATCGAAAATACTTGAGTGTCTCAGGTACTTGGAAGTTATTTTTTTCAAATATTCAGTTCTTTTGTCTATATCATAGTACTGCTTTTGTCTTAAGGGTGGGCTATAAAATGTCAACCCCAAGTATTATTTACAGTGTGGAGTCTAACTCTATCCCAATATCCAGGAGTTCAATTAGTTATCTTCCATACTGTGATTACTTAACAGACTGACAAAATTGAAAACTTTGTTTTTTAAAAAAAAATTTTAAGGAATTTATTTATATGAGAGAGAGCCACATGTACAAGTCAGGAGGGGCAGAGGGAGAGAGACAAGCAGATTCAGACAATTTGGGGATCAAGGATCAGGGATCAATCCTAGGACCCTGAGATCATGGCGTGAGCTGAAGTCAGACACTTAACTGATTGAGCCATGCAGGTACCCCAAAATTGGAAACTTTTTTTCTGCAATGAACTGTTGAAGTGAATACAGAAATTTTAAAAAGATATAGTCGTCTTCTAGAAGAACCATCTGAGGTCTTAATTACAGGATGTAAACTATAATAGTTGAGTGGTAAATGCCATAATCATGATATAGAATGGTTGAGAATACAAAAACAAACTGCCTGGTGTGAAAAGAAAGGCTTCACTGAGACGGTTCTATTTAAGCTGTGTTAGGATAAGTGATTAACCTATAAAGAAGTAATACTGAATGTTTTCTTATTATTTTTTTAGCCTTGTTCTGTCCATTTTTTTAACTTATGGTAAAATATACAGTTTGTCACTTTAGCCATGTTTAAGTGTACAGTTCTGTGACATGAAGTACATTCATGTTGAACATCATCATCCATCTCCAGAACTTTTTCATCTTCTGCAACAAAAATCCTGTGCCTGTTAAATTCCATCTCATTTCTCCCTCCCTCTAATCCCTGGTAACCACTCTTCTACTTTGTCCTTGTGAATTTGCCTATACTAGGTAGTTTTTTGGTTGTGAAACACTCTCAGCCCAGTAGCTTAATATGTGGTTGTTATTCAGTGAAAAAAAAAAATTTTTTTTTATTCAGTGAATTTTTGAAGTAAATGGCAATTAGGAACGGAAAGGCATTACTTATGTCAGTAGATTGCTTATATTTCTTGAATGGACTCAGACTGCTAATTATTGTTATTAATAATCCTATTGATTTGTAGGAAACCTTTTGCTTTTTTCTAGTTTTATTGATACATAATTGACATAAAATTGTATTAAAGTATATAAAATAGTGATTTGATATTGTGTATATTGTGAAATGATTGTAAGTTTAGTTAACATCTATCACCTCATATAGACAACTTTTTTTTTTATTGTGATGATTAAGTACTTTTTGCTTAATTTTTTTTTTCACCTAGTTTGCTTTCCTTTTTAGACTGAATCTGGATATGGATCTGAATCCAGCTTGCGTCGACACGGCTCTATGGTGTCACTGGTGTCTGGAGCAAGTGGCTATTCTGCAACATCCACCTCTTCATTCAAGGTTTGTGGTTGTGTATGCTTTAAGGCATAATCAAGTTTAGTAATGAGTATTGTGAAAAGAAATTATTTGATAGTTTGTGAAGAAATTTTCTATGATGTAATTTATTTGATACTATTATAGAGTAGTTTTTAAGGGGCAGAATCAAGACTCTTACAAATATAAAATGAACACATCAAATTTTATTCATTAATGAGAGAAGATGTAAAGAAAAATTGATTCAAAGGAGAATAATATAATTTAAGGAATATTGAAATGATTTTGCTAATATATGCAAAGCTGGTCAGTATTCAGAAAATAGTAACCAAGTGTGTCCACTGGACAAAGATCATTTGTACCTCTGTAAACCGAAATCATTTACGTTGCTCTCAGTTTTCTCCTACTTAAAGGATATAAAGTAACTCCAATGCAGCAATATCAACATTTCCATATGATGAAACAACACCGTCTCTTAAGGGTTCTGTACTGTAGATGACAGTATTCCTTTGAAAGGGCACCCAGTAACATATTTGCCCAAAGTCTTCTACAGTTTTTCCTCACAGAGTTTAATTTGAAAGTATTAAATGTTATATTAGCAAATTATCAGACTTAATGCTTTCTTATTTCCTTCAGGCTTATCACTGTCAAGCCACTAATTAGTCGTGTTCGAGTCTCTTCCTGAGTTTTGTTTTTTTTATTCCTGAGTATTAAATTGAACCTGACAGTTGTGGCTACCCGCATGACTTCAGTAATAAGGTGATGAAATATCATAGGAGTATATAAATTCTAGTTTTATTAACTTGGACTACATCCCCTCCCCCCTTTGTGTGTTTTGCAGAAAGGCCACAGTTTACGTGAAAAATTGGCGGAAATGGAAACCTTTAGGGATATCCTATGTAGACAAGTTGATACTTTACAGAAGTACTTTGATGCCTGTGCTGATGCTGTCTCCAAGGATGAACTTCAAAGGGATAAAGGTTAATTAGGCTATTACCACTATTTTTACTTGGAGAATGAATGGATTTAAAGCCCCTTGATCTTAAAAAGGGTAATATCTTTAAGTGATAAAGGTTAATTATAGTCACTTTTGCTAAAAACTCCCAATGTAACAGATTTCAGTGTCCATATAACTCATACACTTTAATAATACATTCTAAGTAATCTGATCCCCCATCCCAGATATGACTGACAATTTTTAAATGATTTTTAAACTCTTTATTCCATTAAAGAATATATCCATCATCTTGGTAAACTTGGGGCATTTCACATGATCATGTTTAATAAATTTACCCCATGGGGCATCTGGCTCAGTCAGTAGAGCATG
Organism: Canis lupus dingo; assembly: GCF_003254725.2. Classification (NCBI taxonomy): domain Eukaryota; kingdom Metazoa; phylum Chordata; class Mammalia; order Carnivora; family Canidae; genus Canis; species Canis lupus. The sequence continues at coordinate 30,815,952 of NC_064245.1, forward strand.
CAACTCTGAGTTTAAGCCCCATGTTGGACCTAGAGCTTACTTTAAAAAAAAGAAAGAAAGAAATTTACCCCATCATGTGTCTTAGAAGCATGTGTATGTTAAATCCTCCAAATCTGAAATCATTCGATCTCTTTATTCCTCTGTCTTCCTTCTCTTCTTCTCCTTTTCTTTTTCTCTTCACTTCTTTCTCTCCCCATCCCTTCCTCTGGCTTTTTTCTCACAGAAGAAGAAACCAATAATGGAGCTACTAGAGATTTAAAAATAATAGTGAATTTTTTTATTTAAGAGAGATGATCTTCATTTAACTTACTCATAATGTGAGTTTTTAAGTTATTCTCTTTGTTACTGCTAAAGATATTACTGATGTTAACATCTGTTCTTCAGTTTTTCTTTTATTTGCTATGAACACAGAAATGAACTGTTCATAGCAGTATTACTAGCTAGCACTAAATTCATTCTTAGTATAATAACTAGGTTATTTGATGTGATTTCATTTCTTGGTTTTGTTAAATGTGTTTAATCTGAGCTCAGATTCTTTTTGACTTCTTATTTTCCCTCCTGCCTTTTTTTGGATTGAAATTATTTTAAAAATAAATTTTTTATGTCCTTTGTTGGCTTTTTTAGTAATAACTGTTATTTCAGTGGTTACCTTAGGGTTTATAGTATGTTCATTTAACTTACCACAGTCTACCTTTAGGTATCATACCACTTCCAGCATAGTTTAAGAACCTTACAATTATGTATTTTAATTTCTCCCCACTACTGAGGTAAGAGTCTTCAAAGTTTTCTAACCAGTACCCTGTGAATTACAAGGTTTTCCAGTGTTGTGGAAACAGGTACTTTTCCCTGTACCATGTAGGTTTTGGATACTGTCCCTGGAGTTTTTTTCATGTGATTCTTTCCCTGACCTCTGTCATTTCCTCACTTGTATGTGGTAACAGTACTTTATTGAATTCTTAAAGAAACCTTCTACTAATCTCTGGAATTCTGTCTCTGTACAGGATTCTCCTTTGCAGTCCTCTGCCTTGTGAACCCTGGTTACCTTTGTCTTTCTATACTGTCAGCTATTCCTCACCTTAGAGAGTTGGTCAGACTCCTTTTGGTTTCCTCCTTACTGGACCACTTCGAAACTCTCAATCATAGGACTCATGTTATTTGTTTTCTGACTCTCAGGAATCACTGTTCTTTGTTGCCTACTGTCCAGTGTTTTGAAAACCATTGTATATGGTTTTTCCAGTTTTTTAGTTTCATGCTAAAGGGTAGTCTATTTATTACACTTTGGTCAGAAACAGAAGCCCATATTCCTCTTAAGGTACTTAATTTTGTCTAAGTTAAGTAGCCTTGAAGTTCTTTATATTTGATAGACTTTAAGTTTTAGGTTCTTTAACATTTGATATTTATTTCTCCAAAAATAAAGACAGTTGAATTTCTTTCTCCCTCATTAAGAAAAATGTATGTATTCCTTTTTAATCAAACACTACAAATCATCTTTCATTTGCAGATAGCCTTTTAAACAAAAGCAGGGTATATAATGGAATTGATTTCTTCATTTTTAAACGATCATATCAATGGTATATATAACATGTCAAGGACAAAGTGATAGTGGAAGGATTAGAAGTTGGGATGCAATGATAACCAGGTTGTATAGAAGTTTTGAAAAATAATTTTAAACAATTTGCAGTTCAATAGCAACAGTAGTAGACCAAGGTATTAGTTTGCTAGGGCTGGTATCACCAAGTAGTACAGATTAGGGGGCTTAAACAACAGAAATTTATTTTCTCACAGTTCTGGAGGCTAGAAGTCTGAGATGAATTGTTACCAACGTTGGCTTCTGAGGGCCACGAGGGAAGGATCTGGTTTAGGTCTCTCTCTCCTCAGCTTATATATGGCTGTCTTTTCCCTTTGTGTTCATATCATCTTCCATCTGAAAGTGCTTGTGTTTAAATTTCCTTCTCTTCCAAGGGCACTGGTCGTATTGGATTAGGACCCACCTCATTTTAATTTGATTATTATTTTAACAGGCAGAGTCACATTCGGAGGTATGGAAGGTTAGGATTTAAACATATGAGTGTTGTAGCAACACAATTCAACCCATAACAACTGATATCCCTATAAATGCTATTTTAGGAAATATTGATGTGTTTAAGAGTACATGTTGGGTAAAAGTGAAATAAGGACATGGACCATAATTTCCTACTTTGTAGGAATTATTCCTCCGATTGTAAATCAGAGTTGAACCGAATGAGTCTAAGGATCTTTCAGTAAATTATCAATATTAAGTCTATGACAGTAGTTGATTATAGGTAGTGAATTAATCTACTTTCGTCTCTTTGGCCTTCATTCTAACTTTGTAAGTGATTAATCCACTACTTTTGCTCTATATTTACCTTTTCAGTGAGATTTATTCTTTTATATTTTTTTGTAAATAGTACTTACAGACTTCCTTAATCTACAGACGTCCCTTTAACATTGTCCTATAACGCTGATTTAGTGGTGATGAACTCCTTTAGCAAAAAAGCTTTTGCGTATGTGGAAAACTCAATCTCCTTCAGTTCTGAATAATAAATTTGGTGGGTACAGTGTTCTTGTTTTGAAGTCTTTTTCATGACTTAAGGAATTTTAAGAATCAGTGTTCTTTTTTAAGTGTGTCATTAAAATGATAGTAGCAAATTCCCATTTTATTTTAGGTGTTCAGTGTTTTTACATAAAATGCTTTATCAGAGTTGTTAGTAAGGGACTTTTCAGCCCAAACTCTTCCTCCGCAATTCCCACATATACTTCAGTAGGATTTAATTAACCCTTAAAGTCTTAGTTAGATATATTAGGTTTCCAGGAGTAGAAGACATTATATCTAACCTAAACATACTGTTTAATTTTAAAAGAAGGTATGTATCATATTAATGGAAGTTTCTATTAATCTCGTTCTTTATTACTGTTAGTTTAATAACTTGAAGTAGACTACCTAACATTTTTCTACATCTGTTTTCTCAGCTGTAAAGTGGATACTATATCCAGCACGTATGACTGTGAGAATTGAGAGTATATACATTAGCACTGTGCCTAACAGCCATACTTTAGTAAATAATAGCTGCTGTTTTTAATGTGGTTCATTTGGATTATTACAAGGATAAGGAAAACAGGAATGATTGAGTTGGGGGACTTGTATTAGGCAAATCATGTCAGACATCCCTTAAAGGTGCCTCAGGGATGGGTAAGGAGTGCTTGGTTGGAAGGGGAAGGGGAAGGCCACTCTTAGCCAGAGCAGCTCTTGTTTTCATCAGTTTTATATATTAAGTGTTGGGCTAGCAAAAGAAAACTGAAAATCCCTGTTTGTTGGTACTGGGCTATTAGATGGTTAGAGATACAAAGCCCAAAGTAAATATGAATGGGATAAGTGAGGTACAAACCTTTCAGTAATATTTAAGAACAGTTCAGGGTAGTTACTGAGTCAAGATCAGGATCTTGTCTGATGGTGATAAATACTGATTTAAAAGTAGAGCAGTATGCTATGTTAATGAATTTCTTAGAATTGACCGTATTTGCAAATGATTGATAAGAAGATGAAGATCCATAGAATCTGGGAATCTGATGAATCCTGGGACTTAGGTGTCTGCAGAGGCTTCAGTATGAATACTGAAATCTATAGAAGTGATGAACATAGAAAAGAAAATGTTAGTCATATATAGATATTACTTAGCTGAGTAGAAATGAATAGTAGATTTAGTAGATAATAGCAGCTGATGATTTGAAAAAGTTGTTATAGATGAGTAGCCAAATGTTTAAGTGGTGAAAAAATGAAATAGCCTAGTAACAAAAAAAATGGCAACACAGAACAAAAGTATTTTCTGTGGTGATTACTACCCTTTAGGGGAGAGTTAAGGAACAGGAGTGGGTTTTACATCCATTGGAGAGAGAGAGATGGAGAGAGAGAGAGCAAGCTAAAGTAGATCAAATATTTATTTGATGTAGAGATATAGGCAAGAAGTAAGATATTAATTTAGAATGAAGACTTCTTATGTAGAAAGGGAATGCCTTAAAAAAGAATCCATTAAAAAGTGTGATAGTAGAGAATAGGTTGGAAGGCTGAGGTTTATAAATTTGCATTAAGAGTGGAATACATAATACAGATGATTAAAGTATGTTAGGCAGTACAAAAAGGAATAGTACATAGAACAAAAAGGTATTCAGAAGGAGATTATCGGGGATTCTGTTTTTTTCTGGAATTGCGTAAGTTTTAAAGGGATATCCAAGCACAGACACATTAGGATGAATGAAAACTGATATCACATCTGTAAGTCATTCTGTTTTCCCTACATATCCAGAAATAGTAAATTTAAGAACTCACAGAGGCAAGTTAAGGTATCTTCTCCATGTAAGTTAATCTTTTACATTTTTGCTCAGCCTTTGCAGGCCTTTGGTAGAATTATGAAATCGCCTCAAGCTAGGTAGGAAGGGGATAGGAAGACTAAAGGACAAAAAAAATTCATATCTCAGTCCTGTCCCTTACACAAATGAGAATGGGTATAGTTTTTTTTTTTTATAATAATGTATTTAAAGACATTCCACAGCATGTTTATTGAGCATACCTTGACAACCACTGAAAATACAAAGATAAGATCTTGTACTCGCAGAATCTAAAATATATTGACTCATTCGAACATAAGAATAAACTGGTTAGGGATGCCTAGGTGGCTCTCTGGTTGAGTGTCTGCTTTCTGCTCAGGTCGTGAGCCCAGGGTCCTGGGATCGAGTTCCACATCGAACTCCCCACAGGAGCCTGCTTCTCCCTCTGCCTGTGTCTCTGCCTCTCTCTCTGTGGCTCTCATGAATAAGTAAATAAAATTAGAAAACAAAAATAATTAACTGGTTAATTCCTATTTCCTTTCATCCTGATACCCTTAAATATGTTTTATTTAGTGGTAGAAGATGATGAAGACGATTTTCCTACAACACGTTCTGATGGAGACTTCTTGCATAACACTAATGGCAATAAGGAAAAGTGTAAGTAGTACATTTTGTTCCTCTCAGCTAGATAAAGTGTTCTTTCTAAAATTATATAATAACTAAGTGTGTAACAAGAATAATTATCTAATTGAGTAATTTTTTAAAAGCAGTGTAATTACCGGAAAGTGAAAAGTTCCTCCTAGGAAAAGACATGTAAGTGGAATATACATTCTGACATTAAATAATAATAGCCACTCATTACCTAACAAAGACTCATTCTAAATTCTAGACATTGTCCTACTTATTTCAGCAGTATTTGTTAAAATCAGTTTCTCGTACTGCAAGTTTATTTCTTGGGGGATGCATTATAATGGAGTTTGAATGTTTGAGTATATTTCTCTCTGTTTAACATTCTTTCCTGTCTCCACTCAATAAGCTGGTGTTGAAAAGTATGTAATCAGTATTATTAAAGGAAAATTATTAAAAATATCTCTGATTTCATGGTGCAGTTGTTTACAGAGCTAGGAACAAGGTGGTCTGTTTCATATACCCATTTATTGTTACTCTCTGTATAATGGCTAACTTATTAGATGGAATTCTGAATTGTTCATTAGAAGCCTGTGATTTGTGACAACATGGATGAACCTCCAGGGTCTTACAGTAAGAGAAACCAAAGACAGATACTGCATGGTATCTCTTACACGAGGAATCTTAAACAAACAAAACCAGAAATCTGTGATTCATAGTCAGTATTCTTCTTTTGGCATATCCTAAGAAAAAACTAGGTTTGTTTAAAAAAAAAAAAAAATTTTTTTTTTGGTAAAAATTTTTTTAATTACAAAAATAAAACTTGGTGAAAAAATGAGTTAATTGTGCTTATTTTTGCTAAAGTTATGAAGAATGTGAAATATAATTTATACTTTGGCATATTTTCAAAATAACTTTCAAACTGTTGTCTGCATGGCATTAATTTTCTATTTCAGAGATCACAGTGGACTATTGCATTATTGATACTAAAATCTGTGCTTCTCTCTGCCCACTTTATCCTTCTTTCCCTCTTCCTGTTTATTTTCATCATGACTCTTTTCTTCCTTATGACCTGCCCCCTCTCAGACTTGCAAAATACTAACTTACTACAAAGTTGTCCTTACAAGTTGGGACTGAAATGTTGAATTTTATTGAGTAATCTAAATTTACCTTTGTGAAATTAGAGTATTATTTTGGGAAGATTCTTTCAAGTTACATTTTAAATTCACAATGTATAATCTGTTTTCATAGGAAAAAGATTTTGGTTGGTATTGGAAAAATTAATGAAAAAATTATAAGACTTGCACATCAAAACTTCTATTCTGGTCAGTTCCCCCACCTGCATTCCCCAGAATAGAAAGGAAACTTATTTTAAACTTATTTTTAATTTAATAAAATTAAACTTATTTTAATTTCTTATTTTCAACTAGAAATTGAACTGGAGAGTTCTAGATTCAGGAATACATGGCATAGCAAAAGATAGATGTATTGGCCTATCTGTAAAGTGATTTTGTGGAAATTTACATACTGATGGTTGAAATTTCACAGCCTCATTGTTCTGTTTATCACCAAGGATTCTGGTAGCCAGGCACTAAATGAAAGTCTGCATCGTGAACCTCCTTTTACCATGTTTCCAGAATATCCATCAACCAAACATATATTTTCTGATAGAAAATTAAAACATAACTCTGTAGATGCTGAATGACCACAGATAAAGGACCTATAAATAGAGATTTTCTACCTCTTCCCTGAAAAAGCTGCCTCACTACCAGATCAGCCTTTAAGTCCACTAATTAAAAAACCCTGCCAATGCTTACAGACCTTCTAGAAACTGAACTCTGAGATGTGAACAGATAGCCTGATTTCCAGATATTTGAGGAAAACCTCCAGTCTCTTTTTTTGAAGAGAGAAATGAAGCAACAGAAGACAGGGTTACTAAAGTCATTTAGAGAAATATCCTAGAAGATATTTGTATAATTTTTTAAATCAATTGTGTTTTAAGTATATTTGTGGGATTCACTGTTTAAAATAATTCCTTTCTTAGTGGTTGATAGAAATTATGTCTTGTTAATCACCATAGATGGAAAGTATCTTTCTGTGGTTAACCTCTAGAAATAAGTTGGAAGCTTTGTATATAAAGTGAACAGAACATGTAGTCTTTAAATCTGGTACTACTTGATCATAGCCTAGGATTAGATAAAATTCTTAAAAATAGAGAGAGAGAGAGAGAGAGAGAGAGAGAGAGAGAGAGAAAGACAATTAAGGTAATTGAACTTTAGACCAGAGGAGGAATTTTTGGATACGAAAACATTTTCCTTAGTTAAAGACCCTCAGGATTCATGGTGGAAGGAGTGTTTCCTAAATCTTTTGTGAACGAATTTTGTATTTACCTCTAATGTAAATTTTCATCTGTTTTATTCTATGTCATCTTTTCTTTCTTTCTTTTTTTTTTTAATTAAAGATTTTATCTGTTTATCCCTGAAAGAAACAAAGAGAGGCAGAGACACAGGCAGGGAGAAGCAGGCTCCATGCAGGGAGCTGGATGTGGGACACTCGATCCTGGGACTCCAGGATCATGCCCTGGGTCGAAAGGCAGATGCTTAACTGCTGAGCCACCCAGGCATCCCTCTATGTCATCTTTTATTAATTTACATTTCTAGGGTCAAAAGGTAGTCTTTATGATGAAAACGTCAATTCATCAAAAATATATAACAATTACACATGTAGTTGCATGTAATAACATAACCCCAAAATATATGGAACAAAAACTGACCAAATTGAAGAGGAAAAAAAGACAATTAAGTAGTAATAGTTTGAGACTTAAATATCTAGCTTTCAACAGTTGATGACAAGTAGGAAGAAGGCCAACAAAGAAATAAAATAAACAGACCTGGTAGACATATACAGAACACTCCACTTAACAATAGGAGAATATATGTTCTTCTTGATAATACATGTAGTGTTTTTCAGGAAAGACCTTGTTCTTAGCCATAAAACAAGCTTCGATTAATTTAAAAGGATTTAAATCATAGAAAATATGTCCTCTGACCACAAAGAAATAAAATTAGAAATCAGTGACAAAGATTAGGAAATTCATGAATATGTAGAAATTAACGTACTCCTACATAATCAGTGGATTAAAGATAAAAATCACAAAGGAAATCAGAAAATACTATGAGATGAATGAAAGCAAAAATATAAGATACCAAGACAGATGAGCTGAAGCTAAAGCTGTGCTTAGAGAGAAATTTTTACCTGAAACACCTTTATTATAAAAAAGAAAGAAAGAAGGATGCCTGGGTGGCTCAGCCTTCAAGTCAGGTTGTGGTCTAGCCCAGCATCAGGCTCCCTGCTCATTGGGGAGTCTGCTGCTTCCTCTGCCCCTCCCTCTGCTCATTCTCTCTCTCTCTCTCTCTCTCTAATAAAAATCTTTTTTTAAAAAAGAATAGAAACTATAAATTGGTTCTTTGAGAAGATCAAAATGGACAAATCTTTAGCTCAAAATAAGAGATTACTAAAATCAGAAATGAAAGGAAGACTATCACTGCTGACCTTATAGAAATAAAAAGAATTAAGAAGGAGGGATGCTATAAATAAATGTATGCCAACAAATTTGATAACTTAGATGAAATAGATAGAAGTCTTAAAAAGGCACAAACTATAGAATGTTACTCAAGTAGACATAGAAAATGCAAATAGACCAATAATAAAGAGATACAATTAGTCATAAACTTCCCCACAAAGAAAAGCCCTGGCTCAAATGGCTTCACTGCTGAATTCTACTAAACATTTAAAGAAGAATTAATACTATCTCTTCACATGTTCTTCCAAACTTTAGGAGGAATATTTCTTAACCTGTTGAGACAGTTTTGTGAGACAAAGAGATCTCAAAACTATAGACCAATATCTCTTATGAAACTATAGACCAATATATCTTATGAATATAGATATAAATACTTAATAGTACTGGCAAACCAAATCCAGCAACATCTAAGAAGGATTATACACTATGACCAGAAGGGAATTATCCCAGAATGCAGAGTTGACTTAACTTAGGAAAATCAGTTGATAAAATAATTATATCAGTAGAATAAGGCCAAAACCGGTAGTCATCTCAACAGATGTAAAACAAACAAACAAAAAAAAAAAAAAAACAAAAACAAAACAAAACACAAAAAAACATCTGACAGGGCAGCCCAGGTGGCTCAGCGGTTTAGCACTGCCTTCAGTCCAGGGCATGCATGATTCTGGAGACCTGGGATCAAGTCCCACATCGAGCTCCCCACTAGGAGCCTGCTTCTCCCTCTGCCTGTGTTTCTGCCTCTCTCTGTGTGTCTCTCATGGATAAATAAATAAAATCTTAAAAAAAAAAACAACAACAAAACAAAAAACATTTGACAAAATCTAATACTAATACTCTTTCATGATAAAAACACTAAAAAACATAGGAATAACTACTCTGATTAAAAAAAAAATCTGTGAAAAATCTACATTTAACATCTCATTTAGTGGTAAAAGACTGCTTTCCCCCTGATATCAGGAACATGTCCATTCTTGCTATTTCTGTTCAATACTGCATTAAAGATTCCAGCCAGAACAACTGGACAAGAAAGTTAAATAAAAGGCATCCCGATTCTAAAGGAAGAATTAAGACTATTTCTATTTGAAGGTGCCATTATCTTAGGAGAAAATCCTAAGACATCCACTAAAAAACTTTTTGAACTAATAAATGAGTTCAGCAAGATTGCAGGGTATAAAATCAATATGTAAAAATCAGTTTTGGGGTGCCTGGCTGGCTCATTTGGTGTAGTATGTGCCGCTGGATTTGAGGTCATGAGTTAAAGCCCACGTTGGGTATAGGGCTTACTTTAAAAAAAGTCTACCATATTTTTATTGCTAATGGTGAACAATGTGAAGATTAAAATAACAGCTTTATTTATAATAGTATCTTTATGGCAATTTATAAAATGAATTAAATAATTAGGAACAAATTTAACAAGAGAAACAAAAATCTTATACTCTGAGATTAATAAAACATTGAAAAAAATGAAGACCTAAAAGTAGAAAGATATCCCATATTCATGGATTAGAAGAGATGATGATATTAAGAATTCAGTATTCCTGAAATTGCCCCACAGAATCAATGTAATTCTTACCAAAATCCTAAGTTTTTTTGCAGAAATGGACAAACTGACCCTAAAATTTATGTCAAAAATTACGCAGAATAGATACTATAGTCTTGAAGAACAAAATAGGAAGAGTCACGCTTCCAATTTTAACACTTACAAAACCACCAGTAAAGTGTGGCACTGGAATGTGTTTTATATTTTCCAGTTGTTGCTATTCAGCAATATTTTCTGACCAATTTCCTATATTACATCTATTCTTATTTTGTAAATATTATACAAGAGCATTTTGTCATGTTATCAGCTATATAAAAGAATGAGTATAGATACTAACTGATCTGTCAAATCAAGGTATACTCTTGATGCAACTCACAAAGAAGAAATTTACTGTTAATGGAGCATGAATAATACTCTGTTCTTTCTCTCCACCCAGTCTGTGTGCATGTGCATTAATTGTCCAGACAGAGAATTTCTACCACCAGTCACTTTTCACCCTCTTTTAGCTCGGAGACTATTTTCATGTGAAAATATTTTAGATTTTGTTTTTTAGCCAACTATATCTTGGACTATAGGCCAGTAGTCCGAAACTGATCATAGACCCTGGCTTGATTGATATCAGTGTCATATCACAGTCTTCAACTGTGTTTCTTCTTTATCATAGTAGGCAGGTGAGAGATTTTTTTTTTTTTTTTTTTTTTTTTTTTTGGCAGGTGAGAGATTTAAACAAGTTGCCATCCTGTATGTTCAGAAGAACTTATCTGCCAATTTTTTCTGTCCCTTGTATGTGGTAACATACGCTCATACAGACACAATCTTTTTGATGTGAGAAAATGAAAAAACTCCTCACTACAAAAACTGTGGGGATTCCCCTTTAGGTTGCCTGCTATTCAAAAATAGTGTGTGTGAGTCTGTGTTTCGGGGATCCCTGGGTGGCTCAGCGGTTTGGCACCTGCCTTTGGCCCAGGGCGCGATCCTGGAGTCCCGATAGCGAGTCCCGCATCGGGCTCCCTGCATGGAGCCTACTTCTCCCTCTGCCTGTGTCTCTGGCTCTCTCTCTCTATGTCTATCATGAATAAATAAAAAAAAAAAATCTTAAAAAAAAAAAAAAAAGGATTCTCTGTCTCCCTCTCCCCTTCCCTGCTTGCTCATGCTTTCTCTCTTCCTTCCCTTCTCTAAAAAAGAAGAAAAGATTACCTTGTTTTTAGCTGAGATATTTAGATGAGTATGCTCATCAGAAATTACCCAAGTACTTCAGAGTTTTACACAACTTTTCCCATCAAGATTAATATAGTTCTACAGTATAAGGTATTAAGAGACTTGGAGCAAAAATCAAAGTAACCAGTACTTAGAGGAGCCGAGTGGATAACAGATTAAGGTGAGTTTTTTGTCATCATGACTTATGTGTGAGACACTAAAATGAAGTGTTGAAAATATCAACTATTTTTTTTAATATCAACTATTTAAAAGCTTAAAGTCTATGACATAATCCCTGTATCATTCTGAAAAGGATTTCAGGTAGCTGCTTCTGAAAGTAGTAAGTAGAGCTGAAGAGGTACATTTCTATATTTCTAGAATTTTTTCAAAAACATTTCATGTCACACTTTTCATCTAAATTAAAGTTTTTACAAAAATATATAAATTAACATTAAGCAGAGAGGACAGATTATTTTAGTTAATACACATCCTTTTATGCAGAACATAGGTGACCTTTCATTTCCTTCCATTAATGAAAGTAGTTTATAATTAAACTGTGATCTTGGTAAGAGTGTTAGAAAATAAAGAAGTTAAAATGATAGGGTTTTCAGAAAATATAAGAAAAATATATTTTTTAACAGTTTTATTGAGTTATAATTAACCTACAATAAACTGCACATATTTAAAGTGCATGATTTAGAAATGTCTGGGTGGCTCAGCGGTTGAGTGTCCATAAATTTGGCTCAGAGTGTGATCCTGGGGTCCCAGGATCTAGTCCCACATCAGGCTCCCTACCTGGAGCCTGTTTCTCCCTCTATGTTCTGCCTCTCGCTCTGTGTCTCTCATGAATAAATAAATAAAATCTTTAAAAATTAAAGTGCATGGTTTGGTAAGTTTTGATGTTATCATTATAATCAAGATTATTGTATCTATCACCCTCAAAAGTTTCCTTCATCTCTTTTGTCAACCCTCCTCTCCCTATTCCCAAACAACCATTCTGATCTCTTTTTTTTGTCAGTGTAGATTAGTTTTCATATTCTTGAGTATAATATAAATGGACTCATGCAGTATGTGGGAGTTTTTTGTCCAGGCTTCTTTTTTAGAAATTCATCATATTATTTTTTGTATTAGTATTTGATTTCTTTTCATTGCTAAGTAGGATTTCCTTGTGTTGATACGCTACAATTTGCTTATCCATTCATCTCCTTATGGACATTTGGATTATTTTAAGTTTTTGGCTGTTACAATAATACTGCTATGAGTATTCATGTGTGGTGTTTTTATAGACATATATTTTATTTGAAGTCAGTACTCAGGAATGGAATGGTTGAATCATATGGTAGGTGTATATTTAACTTAAAAAAAAACACCAATTTGGGCAGCCCTAGTGGCTCAGTGGTGTAGTGCCACCTTCAGCCTGGAGTGTGATCCTGGAGACTCAGGATTAAGTCCCACGTCGGGCTCCCTGCATGGAGCCTGCTTCTCCCTCTGCCTGTGTCTCTGCCTCTCTCTCTCTTTTTGTGTCTGTCATGAATAAATAAATAAAATCTTAAAAAAAAATAAAACACCAATTTATTTTACCAGCCATATAGGATAGTCTTGATTCCTCCAAATCCCCACTAATACTTGGCACAGTCAGTCTTGGGACACTTGGATGCTCAGTTGGTTAAGTGGCCTAACTCTTGGTTTTGCTTAAATGATGGTGTCGGGATCATGGGATCAAGCCCTACCTAAAGTACAAGCTCTGCGGGGAATCTGCTCAAGGATTCTCTCTCCCTCTCCTTTTACCCCTCCCCATCCTTTTGCTCCCCCTCCCCATGCATCCTCTCTCTGTCTCCCTCTAAAATAAATACATCTTTCAAAACACAAATTTTAGTCTTCTGATAGCTGTTTAGTGATGTCTTGTTGTGGTTATTTGTATTTCCCTAGTAATTAATGGTATTGAGCATCTTTTCATGTGCTTATTTGCTATCCATATCTCTGTGTTGAAGAGTGTTTAAATATTTTGCCCAATATTTTAGTTGGGTTACATATTTTCTTATTAAGTTTTGAGATTACAGGGGGATCCCTGGGTGGCTCAGCGGTTTGGCGCCTGCCTTTGGCCCAGGGTGCAATCCTGGAGTCCCAGGATCAAGTCCCACGTCAGGCTCCTGGCATGGAGCCTGCTTCTCCTTCCTCCTGTATCTCTGCCTCTCTCTCTCTCTCTGTCTATCATAAATAAATAAGTAAGTCTTTTAAAAAAAAGTTTTGAGATTACAGTATGTATTCTGTATTGAATGTCAGTATTCTATATTAATATATATAACGTATATATTGATAAAGGATACAAGTCCTTTATTAGATATATGCTCTGCAATGATTTTCTTGTAGCCTGTGGCTTGTCTCCTCATTATCTTTCTATAAAGTTTTTAAAATGGAAATTAAATGAATTTTAACTATATAACATGATTTGATATTCATAATGAACTGTAGTCAAGCTAATTAACATATCATTTCCTCATGTAGATAGCATTTTTGTTTGTCATGAGAGCACCTGAAACCTGTCTCAGCAAATTTCCAGTATTCAGCCCAGTATTATTAAATATAGTCACTGTGTCATACATCAGACCTGTAGACTTATTCATTCTACATAACTTTCATTCTTTTAACAATACTTTTAAGAGCAGAGATTTTAAATTTTGATGAAGTTCATTTTATCAATTTGTTTTGTGGCTTATACCTTTGCTATCATATCTACATGAGTTTTTAAAGTTGAAAGTATCATTTCACTTATAAGCATTCTATTGGAATGGTTTCTTATTAGTTAATAGTGTAAGTTATGCTCTCTTGCATAACTTGTAAGTTGTAGGATTTTTCATTTAATTCATTTAATATAAACATAAGAGCCATGTGATACGTGCATTGGTCTCAGACTTAATTTGGGGCATTTATTTAAAAGTTTTACATTACCTTATTCAATTCTATAGTTTATTGTTAGGTATTTTTTAAATTTCAGGCCTCTTAGAACGTGAAGTAGTTCTTGGTGTAATTTAGTCCCACTTTAACCTGCAGGGTATTATTGTTAAAGTATTTTTCCTCCTACCACTTTGTTCATTGGGTGCAGTACAGCAAATAGATTTCAGGAAACAGAATCCAGAAAAAAGAGATAAGAAAGTACATATGCTGCCACAAACTTCTTTGCTTATGGAGTATGTAATGGAAATGTTTACATGTTGGCCAACAAAAGGGAAATTATAATCCAAAAGCCTGCTCTGACTTGCTGGGTTTTAAACATTTTCTAGTTTTAAGTTTTGATGAACAGTTAATTCTTCATTAGAAAGATTTTCAGTGAATAACTTTTTTTTTTCTTCAGTATTTCCACATGTAACACCAAGAGGAATTAATGGTATAGACTTTAAAGGGGAGGCAATAACTTTTAAAGCAACTACTGCTGGAATCCTTGCTACACTTTCTCATTGTATTGAACTAATGGTAAAACGTGAGGACAGCTGGCAAAAGAGACTGGATAAGGTAAGTCTAGTTTTTCTTCCATTTTATTTAAATATAATAATTTAAAAAAATAATCCCCATTTTATCTCAGTTTTATATATTGATTGAACAGTTTAACTTCTTTGGGAAAAATCTATTGGGATTGATAGAAGTACAGGGAGCACTACTCTGAAACTTTGTAGGCATCTGAAACTCATTTTCCTAGTGAGGTTCACCAGTTACATATTCAGTTACTACACAACACAAATTTGTAGTAGGATTTTATTTTATTTTATATTTTATTTCATAGATTTTACTTATTTATTTATGAGAGACAGAGAGAAAGAGGCAGAGACATAGGCACAGGGAGCCTGATGTAGGACTTAGTCCCAGGACCCTGGGATCACAACCTGAGCCAAAGGCAGGTGCCCCAGTGGTAGGATTTTAATCTAAAAATGTTTGTAGTAGTAATAGTAATGCCTTGGAATAGAAATGATGAGCCACTTAACATTACCTAGTTTTATTGTGGAATATGTGAAGCTGCATTTAAATTATATGAACTGAAATGCCAATTTATAAAGTCAAACATATATACACACATACTCTCCAGGGTCATTGTGCTATTATTTAACATATGTTGTTCATTCAACATTTGCCTCATGTTCACCTACTTCCACCTTTGTTTAAACTTTAGCACTGATAGTAAGTAACATTACAATATGAATCTTTTAGTTCCTAGTGTCAATTATGGCTCAGTGAATTTGTTTAGTAGGAAAACTTCTTATTTAGAATTCAACATCAGCAAAATAATAAAGTGTTAGAACTGAAACATATCTCAGAAAATTTAGTTCTGGTCTAATGCCATCATTTTATATAGAAGGAACTGAGGTCTCAAGACTGGTCCAGTGATGCTATGTACCAGTTGGAAGAATTTTACTCTATTTTTTATATATATGTGTGTATATATATGTGTATAATATTTATATATATAGAATAGAATATTTTATTCTATTATATATAAATATATATATATGTATATATGTATATTTTAAGATTTTTATTTATTCATGAGAGGCAGAGACACAGGCAGAGGGAGAAGCAGGCTCCATGCAGGGAGCCTGATGTGGGAATCAATCCCGGGTCTCCAGGATCAGGCCCTGGGCTGAAGGCAGCGCTAAACTGCTAAGCCACCTGAGCTGCCCTCTATTTTATATTTCAACTCTGAATACTAGGCCAAACTTTAGTCAGAATGTTGCCATAAGTAAGTGAGTCTTATTGCTTGTAATATTTCAAGATCTTAACATTTTGAGCAGGAAACTAGGTAAAGGCACTGATGTAAGGGCAGGATATATTCTTTAAAACAAGCAGCAAGAATGTGTATTCAAAGTACAGACATTTCATTATTATTATTCTAGAGTCAAACTCTTGTATCTTCAGAGATTTCAGCTCTATACCAATGTGGATCAAATTGAATTTTTAGAAGTTTCCATGTAAACACACAAAAAACTGTGTTGAGAAAACAAGACAACCCTTTAACTCCTACTTGTCCAGACTAGCTTATTTCAAACTTTTTGGCAACTTTATCTTAACAGTTCAGTCTCTTGACTTTTTATCCTTCACTAAGGGATCATCATCTTCATTCATATATTCAACCACACTACCTAAAAAATATTCATTAGAAATGAAATGTGACTTTCCCATCCTTTAAGGGATCAAGTGTCTTACTTGCAGTGCTGAAAAAGAAAGTGGCTTTTGCTTACCTTCATTGTTGTCAGTCTTATTCATTCTTTTTCTCTATTGGAGAGCAATAAAGGATCTGGGAAAAAATAATTTTGTTGCTTTTCTAGGCACCATGTAAGCAAAGAAAAGCCACAAAAGACAATACTAATTGAAACTGGGAAATTACTGCATTTTATAGTCTTTACAGGTCTGATGTCAAATCTTATTCCTCTCTTCACTATAATTCTTCCTCCACGCTGAAATAGAATCCCAGTTATGTTTTACATGAAATTTAGGAGTGTGGGTATGTTTGATACTCCGTATGTGTGTGTGTGTGTGTGTATACCTATATGTATATGTGTGGTGTACACAAATGTATGTATGTATGTACGTATACACATTATAAGGAATAGGAAGTTCTTAGAAAGTGTTCACCAACAGATATGTCTTTTTTTTTTAAGATTTTATTTATTTATTCATGAGAGACAGAGAGAGAGAGAGAGGCAGAGACACAGGTAGAGGGAGAAGCAGGTTCCCTGCAGGGAGCCTGACGTGGGACTCGATTTTGGGTCTCCAGGATCACGCCCTGGGCCGAAGTCGGCGCTAAACCACTGAGCTACCCAGGCTGCCCGACAGGTATGTCTTTTAAGTAATTCATATAACTTGGAAGGAAAGTACGATGATAATTTAATATTATTTAACTGAAATTTGTTTCATTCAAAAAGTATTTGTATGTTTCTAATCTGCTAAGCTCTAAGCTAAAAATGGGGAAGCACCAATGAAAAGGAAATCATCCTTCAAGGAGCTTAATCTAATGAGAGCCATGAAATAGGTAATACGTATATAATAACAGCTGTTTGGGGGCACCTGTAAGTGGCTCAGTCAGTTAAGCATCTGCTTTCAGCTCAGGTCATGATCCCAGGGTCCTGGAATCAAGCCATGGATCAGGCTCCCTGCTTAGCAAGGAATCTGCTTCTCCCTCTCCCTCTGCTGCTCCCCTTGCTTGTGCACACTCTCTCCAATAAATAAATAAAATCTTAAAAAAAAGCTATTCGATAGCAGAATTGTTTAACTTTGATTTCTAATGTCAGTTCCATTATTTCAGCTGAATAATAGAAAATTAATATTTAGTTGTGATGATTTTTCTTGGTTACCTGTAATAATCCCTTCTATTATAGAAGTGTACTTAATTGTTAGTTGGTCATGTCTAAGAGGATCAGAAATTGTAAGATTAAACAATTTTAGTTACTAACAATGTTAAATCTATTCATTGAAGATGTTTGCTTACGTTAATAGGCTCTTGTGTGTAATTTCACATGCTTTTTCATTTTCCCTTAAATTCTTTGAATATAATTCTGTGCTGTATATTTTGGTTGTGTTCAGTTTTTAAAATTAGGTTATAGCATAAATATGATGTGCACCAATCCTAAGTGTACTGCTTGATGATTTTTGTGCGTATATGTACACCCCTTTAATCACTACTTAGATTAAGGTAAAGAATTTTTATAATGCCCCGGAAGGTTCCTACATGCCTCTTCCTGGTCCATACCATACCACCGTCTAGATGTGACCATATACATGCCTGTGTTTGTTTTCCCTCAGCATTGACTATGAGATTCATTCATGTTGTTACATTTACTGGTAGTTTATTCTTTTTTTATTGTTTTATTTCATTGTATGACTTCAATTTGTTTATCAGTTTTTCTTGTTGGTAGATACTTATGTTTTTATATTTTGGCTACTGCGAATAAAGCTGTGTATTCCTGTTCATAGCTTTTGGTGGATACGCACTTATTTCTCTTGGGCATGTATCTAGTAGTAGAATTGTTGGTTCATGGGGTATATGCTAGCTGTAGTGTAGCTACACTAGTGTAGCTAGTGTAGTGCCAATATCCATATTGGCAGTTTTCCCAAGTGATTATCCATTTATACTTCCACCAGAATTGATGAGAATTCATTTGCTCTTCACTCTTGGCAGCACTTGGTATTATCAAGTTTTTGCAGGTTTTCTTTGTTTTTTAATTTTAGCTATCCTGGTAGATCTGTAGACCCTCTTTCCCTTGAGTACGCAGAAATTAGCCATTGGGTCTAATGAAATAATTCACTGATTTGCATGAGCTTAATTCAGATAGGATATTTGGAAGTAGTTAGCTTTGTGTGAATTCATGTAGACTTTAATTTAACCTTTAAGTATTTGAGGTAAGGAAATAAAGGCATTTAGATTCCTTACAAGCTTGTTAGAGTTCAGTTATCAGATTTGACCAGTATAGTCCATTGTTGTAGAAATAAGTTTGAGACTGGTGCCAAGGCCAACCTTTTTCTTTTAAGTGTTGACCTTGGGTCTTTTACCCTCTTAAAGTTCTGTATTAAAGGAAAAGATTAAAGTAAAAATCTAAGCCCTTTTTCAGCCCTGAAATAATTTTAGCCAGCAGTGGGAAAGTACCAGAAATTTATCTTTCTTAGAATATATTTTAGCATTCATTGATTTCACCTATTGATTGAGTTGCTTTCTTTCTTTAAAGCAAAATAGAATTTTTTATAGGGGAAAACAAACATGAATACATTGTGTTTCTGTGGTCTTTTCTTTGTTTCTACCTATATGGTAGATTTTAGTGATGATTTAAATGATAACTTGTGTGTAATATGTAGCTCAGAGAAAAGTCTTTTCTTGGGCAGAATACTCATTCGTCACAGGAATGGGGAGGGGTTGTTATTGTTGTTTGGCCACTTCAAATGATAATTTTTCACTTTCTTTTTTTTTTAATAGGAAGTTGAGAAGAGAAGAAGAATAGAGGAAGCATACAAAAATGCCATGACAGAACTGAAGAAAAAATCCCACTTTGGAGGGCCAGATTATGAGGTATGAAGTTATATTTTTAGTTCAGAAGAAGGAAAATATAGGCCATATCTGTCACAAAAGTGATTAATTTTTAAATAATGCTTTTATCACCTTTAAGTATTCTAGATATGTAATATATTCTTCAGTGTTTATTTTGATTAAATATGTATTTCATGATAAATGTTAGGCTTACTCTGAAATAGATTTTTTTTTTATTGACTACAAAATTTAGTGTAGGTTTGTCAAAAACTCATTTATTAGGCCTGTCTGCATTATAGGACAAGTTTTTATCTATCCTATGAGGACAATAATTTTAATGTTATCTTCTTTTTTTAATAAAAGCAACTTATGGAGGAAAACCCTGAGTACTATACAGACAAAAAGATTTTAGCTGTATGTATTGGGAGGTCCTGTCCATAGCAGAACTTGAACTGTCCTCATTGCCTTGTCCTTATTGTTTGAAAATATCTAAAACTAACTTTTTTCTTCTTTTGTTTCTTTATTAGGCAATTAGTAAATTCTCCTCCGTATGCACACACAGACGTTAATATTTTATAAGCTGTTTTTCCATGGTATTTCTTTAGAGGGAAAAAGATATAAGAAATGTATTTGGTAATAGTCCCTAACATTGTTGGTATTTCTGAAATGCTTATTTTAAAAATGGAGTGTTAAAGAAGAATCATTGAGATAGAAGTAGAACGTTAAAATAATTATGGTTAGTTTATATTTAAGAAAATAGAAGAGGGGTGCCTGGGTGGCTCAGTCATTTAAGCGTCCAACTCTTGGTCTCCACTCAGGTCAGAATCTCATGGATCTCATGGATCTTGAGATCAAGCCCCAAGTTGGGCTCCATTCTCAGCAGAGTCAGCTTGAAGATTGTCTACCTCTGCCACTTGCCTACTCTCTTGCACACACACAGTCTGTCTCAAATAAATGGATAAATCTTAAAAAAAAAAAAAAAAAAGAAAGAAAAATTTCTCACCGTTTTTATCTTAGAAAGGAAAAAAAAATAGAGTTGCTATTGACTATGTTTTATGTTGGAATTGATTTCCACGTGTGGAAATTCATAATGATGAGACTTGAGCTGTAATACTTCAGAATTATTAAGCTGTCAATTATTCCTCCTAGAATGTGTAAAAATCATATAATTAGATACCCTCAGGGTTTTAAAAAGGAAGGTAACTAGAATACAAGCTATTACAATTTTAAATTTTATCCTGAAGCTAAGCAGATTGTTTTTGCTATTTTTGGTTTATTTCGTGGGTGGACTTTTTAAATTACCTATTTTTTTTCATATTATAAGTAAAACCAGATGTTCATATAGGAAGATTATAGAAAATACAAAAAAAAAAGCCTTTGTGTTTAACAATATATGGTACCAGTTTATCTCCTCCCAGCCATATATATACACATGTAATTGTATGCTTGTTTATGTTTACTTCTGTCCACAAGGGTTTTGGGCAGGGAAGAGGGATGGGAAAGAGCAGAATGGAAGAAGGAGGGGCATTGTACTAATAAGTACATTTGTTAGCTAGTTTCAGATATTAAATTGCGTATTTATTTATATGATTTAGGTAGACTTTCTTAAAAAAACTGTTTATTGATCATTTGTATTTCTTCTTTAATGACTCACCTATATTCCTTAACATTTTTATTTGGTTTGGGGATTTTTTTTTTCTCTAATTGATTTAGAAGATGTGAGGATTAACTTTTCATTCTTCAACAAATTTTTTCCCTTTTTAGTTTTTTAAACTTTTGATTGTGGGTTTTGCCATATAAAAGCTTTATACTTTCATGTAATTAATCACCTAGTCATTTGATGGACTTGTTTCTACATTTGGTTATCATGCTTAAAAAAATTTCCCTACTTTAAATAATTGTATTTCCTGGGTTTTTAATTTTTTAATGATATCTTCTAAATATAAATATATGGCTAGTACATCTGGGTTTTTAAGATTATGGTATAATGTAAGAATCTGTATTTTATTTTAGTGGCATTTGTTGAATAAATGATTGTTTTTCCATCCATCTGAAATTTACCTCTCTCTTTCTCTTTTAATGAAGAAAATGGTTAAGGGTACTTCTTTTTTTTTTTCTCATTGACATCCTGTGGTATCAAGTTTAAATATACAGTGGCTTTTTTTTTTTTTTAAGGTTTTATTTATTTATTCATGAGAGCCACAGAGAGAGAGGCAGAGCTAGAGGCAGAGCTACAGGCAGAGGGAGAAGCAGGCTCCATGTGGTGAGCCTGATGTGGGACTCGATCCCGGGACCCCAGGAACCTAAGATCACACCCTGAGCCGAAGGCAGGCACTCAACCACTGAGCCACCCAGACATCCCTAAATATATAGTTCTTAAATGAAGTAGGGCTTTAGGGCCTCTGTTTTTTATATTTTTTTCCCCTTCCTTTTGATGTTTTGAGCTATCTATATTTTCTTGTGTGAGTACTACATTTGCATGGGTTTTAGACACTGATTCAGTTCTTATCAAACATTTATGATGTTCTAATTATTGAACAAAACTTAAATGTTTCATTTGTAGCTTCAGAAATTACTTTTTAATATTAAATTCATTCCTTAAGTTTTACTATAAATGTAAGACATTGTACAAGGCATGAGGATCTCACTTGAGGGCCCTTACCTGAGTATATAATGGGAAGACAGACTAATTACCAAACAGTTACAGAGCACTGTTAGCACTGAGAGGTTTTTGAGTCAGGGATAGATAGCCTCACAGAGAAAACAACATTTTAGCTGAAACCTTAAGAATGAGTAGACTGAGTAGCTATTAGCCAGGTGAATAGCAGAGTGTTGACTTGTAGGGGCTGAAAAGGAAAACATTTGGAAGCCAGAAGCACAAAAATAAATAAATAAATAAACAAACAAACAAACAAATAAATAATAAATCCCCCCCCCCACAAAAATCAATCAATCAATCAATCAACCCCCTACTGAAAGACTTTATCTGTGGAGGGTGGAGCTGACTGAGAGGAGGGGGGTGGTAGGCTGGCTAGCTAGGCGTGTAAGGATCCCTTCATATCCTCAAGCAATGGGTTTTAAGCACGTGAAGTTTTCAGGTTTACAGTTTAGAAAAATCATTCTTGCTCCCTGCAGTGAGGACAATGGATTGAAGTTGACAGTGGTGAACTAGGGGCTTCCAAGACTTTTTCAGTCTTGTAGGTGAGAATTAAAGATAGCCTAAATTAAAAAAGAACAGTAGGAATAGACACTGATAAACTTAGATATTTAGAAAGTAGGATTATAGGGTATGGTGATTGAATGAGGGGAGTGGGAGGAATCCAGGAAGGCCTAGCCTTCTGCTGTTGTTAAGATTGGTGTAGAAGTAGAAGAAACAGGCTTTAGACATGTTGAATATGAACTGCAGCATTCACCTGAGGAGGTCTTAAGTATTACGGGATGCAAAGGGTCTAATAAAGAGGTAGATAGGCTGTGAATTTGGGAATCATCGCATGATGACTGAGGCCTTAGAAACAAGTAAGTGCTGTAGGGAGAGCAAGTGTGGAACCCTGAGGTACCCCCATATTTAAGGGGATTTAAAGAAGAGGCTTGGATAGAGAAGAATTGGGAAATTAGGAATCCAAGGTGGGAGAGAACTCTTTAGAGAGTCATTCACATAAGAAATACTGCACATGGGGAAGTCAGATGAAGACTGGTGTGTCCCATAGATCTAGCAATGATTTAGCAATCTTTTCCTAGGGAGGCATGATGAGACAAAAAGGGTTTTGTTTTGTTTTGTTTTGTTTTGTTTTTTGTTGTTGTTGTTGTTGTTGCTTTTTAATTTAAGGGAAATTTTTTTCTGTTTTCTTAACTAATTCTTTCTCCCATGTGTTTGAATAGGAAGGGCCAAACAGTCTGATTAATGAAGAAGAGTTCTTTGATGCTGTTGAAGCTGCTCTTGACAGACAAGATAAAATAGAAGAACAGGTAATATCTTATTTAAAACTCTAACAGTAGGCATTCCTTGATGTATGTTGTTTTATATAAATAGAATTTGGAAACTGTGACCATAATAGAAATGAACCTAGAAAATGAACTGTGTCTACATTGAGTCACAAATGTAGAAGAATCTTTACACTCAGTTCCTTCACTGACGAATTTCTAAGCAATAGGAGACCACTGATTGCTTAAAGGAATCTTACATGATTAACAGGAGACTAAATGAAAATAGTCTTCCTAATAACCCCGTAAAGTATCCAACTTTATTGTCTTTGTATAAAAACAAGCATATGTTTAATATGAGTGAAGCAGTCTCTGAATTTCTCCGTATCACAAGTACTGACCATATGAATTCACAAGGAAGAGGACCAAGAATTTAATTAACTCCTTTATTGCTTTCCCTACCTTACCCTTTTTTTTTAAGTTAGTTAGTTAGTTATCACACACACACACACACACAGGCAGAGAGAGAAGCAGGCTCCATGCAGGGATCCCTACACGGGACTCAATTCCGGGACAGTGGGATCATGAAGGCAGATGCTCAGCCACTGAGCCACCCAGGCACCCCCCCTACCTTACCCTTGATATCTTCCTCACTTTTAACTTCCCTCAGTATTTTATCATTACCAAATTCACAACAGTTATACCCAGCTCTTTCTGTGGAGATTGAAGGAAAACATTTCTTAAATCCTTCAACTGTAGTCTCAGGATTAATATTCTATTCTTTGCCTCCTTTTAATTCTGCAACAATGCAGTTACCATATATTACCACTAGATGGTACTTGCAGGTGAATTTTAATTACTCTTCTCAGGGCTTTAAGCAACTTGCAAATAAATTCCTGGGTGTATCAATAACACTACAAATGAACTTGCATAGAAAAGTTGGTTTTTTCGTTCCTTGTCATTGCTAAGGTAGTCCTGTCCATTATGCATATTTACTGCTCTGTTTCTATTTCACCTGCAATAGTGACTTTTGTTTTTCATGTTTATTTTTCATTATTTTTTTCTGAATGAGTGATAAAAAGTTTTTGTTACATTAATTCATAAAGCTTGTTACTTATTTTTTTATGCCACAAAAATATGCTATTCAATGTCTAATAAGAATGGAAACTTTCAGTTCTTAAATGAGCTCCAGTTTTGGATGCCTAAAGTATCATCTGAGGGAGTATCTTTGTGTTTGGCTTTTAAAATGTTTTGTTTTGTTTTTCTTCACTGTGGTGTTTTTTGTTTAGTTTTTGTTTTAATCTATTATTTATTGTGCTATTTGAGGGGAGAGTAGTGTACTGTTTTGGGAAGAGTAGGTCAAGACAACTTCAATCTTAGTCTTGTCAGTGACTAACTATGTAGCTATAAACTTATTGCTTCAATTCTCTGGGTCTTGGTTTTCTAATATGTAAAACAAGGAGTTACACAAGATGATTCAAATGGTCTCTTCTGGCTCTAAAATGCTACTCTACGGAATATCAATACAGTGGTTGAGTCAGATTTCTGGAATTTAAGAGGATTGATGAAAACTTTTGTAAACTTAAGAAAAAAGGAGTATTTGTGGGACTGCTTAATTTCAGTCTCTTCTTGATGCTGTGGTAGATACTCTACAAAGCAGGTCATTAAACAGACCCTGATTTTCCTTGCCTAATGGGCATGTTGATATCACAGAGATAATTATAATGTGGTAATGCTCTGGAGTAGTAAGTTTCAGTAACCCATGAAATTAGTTCCTAAGATTCAGATCATTTCCCTTGTTGTATGCAGTAGATTTTGCACAGGCCTCCTGTCAGCACAGCCATTACTTAGGAACTCTTCAGTGAGACATTTTTGAGTTTACATTGTTCTACATTATTTACCAACACAAAGAAAGATATTTTTAGTAAAGTGGTGAGTGAGAAAGGAGATCTTAGTAGTTCTGTTCAGATACCATTGAACAGAAATTACCACTTGTCTTCTGCATAGTTAGTAGATGAGCACACACACAACACAGCACAACTTCTGGTATGTTATATTTAGTAGATACTGAATAATTCAAGTGAGAAGGAACAGGAGGAGGAAGGTTAAAAGGTTAAAGGGCAGCTTGACACGAGTGACACAGCCGGTTGAAGACCGAATTCCTTCATGGAAAGGAGATAAAGATATCCATGCTATATGTTCTTTGTAACATAACTGAAGCAGACAATGACAATGGTTCAAATGGTATGGCTCTGTACAACCCTGATGAAGTGGAGTGATTGGAATAATCTGACCAGAGTTTGGATAAAAAATTATTTCAAGAGCAGGGTTAATAAAGATTCTTGGTAAAAGTACTAAAGCATTAATTGTTGGTAGGTTATATTACCCATCCTTAAGCTGCAAAGTACACTTTTAAAATCTTCCCACCTAACATTATATATTTTCTTAGTCACAGAGTGAAAAGGTCAGATTGCACTGGCCTACATCCATGCCATCTGGAGATGCCTTTTCTTCTGTGGGGACTCATAGATTTGTCCAAAAGGTAAGCTAATGTCAGAATTTACTGAAAATCCATATTATTCTTCACGGTTGATGGAACTATATTGTTGTATAAGTTTTCCCTTTTCTTGAATTTGGGAATGAGTTTTTTTTATATATTATATGCTTTCTTTCATATACATCTTCCAAAAGAGTTAGAAATCTTATGAATATAATGTTCTTTCTTTTTTGTTTAACGGGAAAGGGGGCTGGGGATAGGGAATGGCTAGTCCAAAATAGTTAACTAGAAGTGTAGCCAGTTATATTAAATCACTTTTTTCTCTGGAGTTAAGTGATATTATTTTGAATTATTGGAAGCACTGCATTCTTTTTAGAAAGAATTTGGAGCATAAACCATAATAGGTGCATGAAATCAGCACTTGCTGTTGAGCTTGTTTCATATAGTGCTTTGTTCTCTCTTTATCTTGTGTTTGGAAGTTGGTACTGAATGCTCTGTTGTGCCTTTGTTCTGATTACTTGGTTTTTTCTTTGTCTGTCTCTGGTAGCCCTATAGTCGCTCTTCCTCCATGTCTTCCATTGATCTAGTCAGTGCCTCTGACGATGTTCACAGATTCAGCTCCCAGGTACCGTATGACTGTATGGAGTGGACTTAAGTCTTTCTGTGCTATATTTCAGCCTGCTTTCCCAGTTCCGAGATATCTTTTGGTTAGGCCACGTGTTTTGATTTTGAATTTTAAATAGTAACAATAAGCATTAAAAAGACCTTCCGTATCTACTAAATAGTTCCTCTGTCAGGCTTGCATGTGCCCTTTATAGTCTCTGCTGTGAATAGCTTGGAATTTTGCCATATAGGAGGTACTCCTAAAAGATTTCAAATTGAATTGAAACAAGCAGAAGATACCTGGTAGTATCTGTTTAAATATCATGTAGTATCTGTTTCCTCAAATAGGATTCAACAACTTTGATGAACATGGTTTACAGGATATGTTTGTTAAAGCATAAAAGCAGATTTCAGCAGTCTCACTTCTAATTTAATTTAAAGTATCTCATAATTCAACAAGAAAATAGCTTTATTAAATATTTGTCTCATTACTTTTGTCATACTAAGCTCCATTGAGCTGATTTGTATTTTCGTTATGCAAATTACCTTTGGATATTATAAATTAATATTCCTGTTCCTATGCATCATTAAGTATTTAGGAATTTAAGACAGGAAGCTAGATGCTTGTAGTCTCTGCCCTTAGATGCTTGTAGTCTCTGCCCTTATCATAAAGTCAAAGTATTATTGAAGGAATGCTTTTTAGTATCAGAATTAGTTTTTAAAGTTTTTGAATCCTTGTATCTTTGCCAGTCAGCTTTGTATCTTTATGGTGAATGTGTTTTATTGGATTGCATTATGCTATCTTATGTTGAGAAGCTGAGCTCTCTAGTTAGAATGACTGAGTTTAATCCTGGTTAGTTGCATGATCTTGAACAACTTTTCTAAGTCTTCTGTGCTTCACTTCTGTGATCTAGCTAGGACTGTGATGTGACTAGAGCCCGGCATGTTGTAAATGCTATATAAGTGTGAGCTTTATTAGCTATTATATAGCTATTTATTAGCTATTTATATAACAACATAATTTACTTGAATTCAAAATTTTCTACCTTATTTTTTCTATCAGAGTACTCTTGACTCTCAAACAAAGGTGGGGGTTGGAGCGCCAGCCCTCCCC